>NC_090652.1:272197028-272239528 GCF_040937935.1 Hyperolius riggenbachi | reverse complement strand
CGCATACAGCAGATACAGTAGAAAATACAGGCAATGAAAAGTATTATTATTTAGTATTTATATAGCGCTGACATATTACGCAGCGCTGTACAATGTGTATATATATATATATATATATATATATATATATATATATATATATATATATATATATATCTTGTCACTAACTGTCCCTCAAAGGAGCTCACAATCTAATCCCTACCATTGCCATATGTCTATATTATGTAGTGTAAGTATTGTAGTCTAGGGCCAATTTTAGGGGGAGCCAATTAACTTATCTGTATGTTTTTTGGAATGTGGGAGGAAACCGGAGTGCCTGGAGGAAACCCACACAGACACGGAGAGAACATACAAACTCTTTGCAGATAGTGCCCTGGCTGGGATTCGAACCAGGGACCCAGCGCTGCAAGGCGAGAGAGCTAACCACTACGCCACCGTGCTGCCCCGGTGGGGAAGTATGCTTCAAAGTCATTACTGGGCATGTGCAAACAGTCCAACGCAGCTAATGACGTGTATAACGCACAGCATGCAGCACTTTTACTTAATGTGCAGCGTTAGACACCAACGCAATGTGTGCACTGTGAACGGGGTATTGATTTTTCATTGCAGTGAGTTATTCTGCGTTAAAGTGGAGCTCCAGTGAACATTTTACTGTTGGCAGGTGATGTAGCTGCTGCATGGTTTTTGGCAGTTGGAAACCGCTGTAAACCGATATTTCCCATAAAAGTTCAAACTTTTCTTATGGGAGGGGTTACTTGTGGGAGGGGTTTCACCACAATATCAGCCATACAGCGCCCCCTGATGGTCTGTTTTTGAAAAGGAAAAGATTTCTCATGTAAAAGGAGGCATCGGCTACTGATTGTGATAAAGTTAAATTTTTGGTCAGAGTTTCTCTTTATATGCTGTTTTAACGTGCGACTTTAACGTCCCACTGTGAACTTAGCCTGATAGTAGTAGGTCAACCGCTATTGTATTTTCTGCTGCATCTTAAAGGGACCCTGAGGCAAGAAGTATATGGAGGCTGCCATATTTAATTTCCTTTTAAACAATACCAGTTGCCTGGCACCCCTGATGATCTATTTGGCTGCAGTGGTGCCTGAATCACACCAGAAACAAGCATGCAACTAATTTTGTCATATCTGTCAATGTCAGAAACATGTGATCTGCTGAATGCTTGTTCAGGGGGTGTGGCTAAAAGTATTAGAGGCCAAGGATTAGCAGGATAGCCAGGCAACTGGCATTGCTTAGCAGTAAATATGGCAGCCTCCATATGCCTCTTGCTTCAGATTTGCTTTAAAGAAAACCTGTAACTATAAAAAGTTCCCCTGGGGGTACTCACCTCGGGTGGGGGAAGCCTCCGGATCCTATCGAGGCTTCCCCGTCCTCCTGTGTCCCACGGCGGTCTCGCTCTGGCCCTCTGAACAGCGGGGATGTAAATATTTACCTTCCTGTCTCCAGCGCAGGGCAGTATCGGCTCTCCGCTCGGAGATAGACGGAAATAGCCGATCGCTGTTGGTCCGCTCTACTGTGCAGGTCTCCTGTGTAGTAGAGCGGACCCAACAGAGAGCAGCTATTTCCGCCTACCTCCGTGCTGAGAGCCGCAACAGCGCCCCTGCTGGAGCCAGGGAAGGGAAATATATCAGAGCTTGTCAGGCTTGTTGAGGGAGGATTGTGGGAGGCTTCGGGGGAGCCAGCGCTGGACTGCCTGCAGCTACAGGGGAAGGGGAAGCCTCATTAGGACCCTGAGGCTTACCCATCCCGAGGTAAGTAACACCCAGGGGAACTTTTTTTTGTTACAGAGTCTCTTTAAATAGAACCTGTACTGACTAAAAATATTTAAAATAAACACATGAGGTACCGTATTTTTCGGAATATAAGACGCTCCGGCATATAAGACGCACCTAGATTTAGAGGGCAAAAATCAGGAAAAAAAAAATAAACTAAACCTAGGTGCGTCTATGGTGCAGGGGCTTCTTATGGACCTCTAACTCCCCCAAAACTGTCTTTATCTAAGCTACACTGCCCATCTATACTAACACCTGCTACACTACAATTCACTTTACCCCTGCTGCCCCCATCAACTACACATTACTTCACTAACCCCTACTACAACTACACTACACTACACTACACTACACTACACTTCCCTCACTAACATCTGCAGCCAACCCAAACTACACTACACTTCACTAAGTAACCCCTTCAGCCAACCCAAACAACACTACACTACACCCCTGCTGCATCTCACCTGATCCTGTCGCCGCGATCCTCCCCTCCTCCATCTGCCTGTCATCACCCGAGAGTCGCAGCAGCCGTCATCTGAGGGTCCCATTAGGTGTCATCAGAGGGTCCAGCAATCCCATCCAGTATCCCCGTTCTTTAAGTGTCCAGGTTGCCGGATCCTCTTCGCTGCAGTCATGCTTGTATGCAGCCTCGGGGTGATCACGCGGTGATTACGCGCTGCCGGGGCCGCCTTCCTCCATAGTTACAGCGTCCTCTTCTTAGATACAGTGCCCCGTTCTGCGTGACGAGCGGCGCACGTGTGCCTGACGTCATGCGTGACCCTGGCGCACATGCGCCGCTCGTCACACAGAAGGGGGCACTGTATCTAAGAAGAGGACGCCGTAACTATGGAGGAAGGCGGCCCCGGCAGCGCGTAATCACCGCGAGCCTGCATACAAGCATGACTGCAGTGAAGAGGAGCCGGCGACTTGGACACTTAAAGAGCGGGGATCAGTCGGGGATACTGGATGGGATTGCTGGACCCTCTGATGACTGCTGCTGCGACATTGGATGACGGCGGACAGACGAAGGAGGCTAGGATCGCGGCGGCAGGATCCGGTAAGTATGTTATGGGGCGAAAATACCGTACCTTTGGAATATAAGACGCACCCACTTTTTCCCCCCAGTTTTGGGGAAGAAAAAGTGCGTCTTATATTCCGAAAAATACGGTAACTTCAAATGAACATTAAATAGTTACCTTGCCATCAGTTCCTCTCAGAAGCTCACCATTTTCTGCTGACAATAATCCCTTCCAGTTCTGACAATATTTTGTTAGATCTGAAATATATCAGTTGCTGTCAGTAAAATATCAGTTGCTGTCAGTTATAGCTGAGAGGAAAACTGATGTACCAGGTAATGTCCATGTTTCCCTATGGCTCAAGTGGGCGATGTTACAGTTTAACTGTGTGCTGACCAGAAAGCTGTTATGGGTAATGGCCATTTTCAAAATGGAGGACGGAAAATTCCCTTGATCACAGTGAACAAATAGGACGCGGGACAGGAGAAAGACACTGAGGAGTAGACTACATGGAAGGTAAGTATGACTTGTGTATGCTTATTTTGACTTTTAATTTTCAGTTCAGGTTTTCTTTAAGCTACGTACGCACACTGGAATGAACTCTGTGGCGGACAATAAAAACAAAGAATTGTTAGTGATTCCAGCATATGTGTACAGTGCCCGCCCAACGTCTGATAAAGGTCCGGCTTAACGGTTTTGGCGATCCCTGCCGCCAGAACACTGCCAGATCGCAATGTTCTCCCATCTCCCCCCACCCATGGTAATCTGCACTGTTGTGTGCTGCTTGTTCTGCCTCCATCCCTCTCCATAGCAGCAGATGTAATTCTAGCCTGGTGGCTAGTGACACATCTGTACAGCATCGACACAGCACTGTCCCACAAGGGATCATATACCGATTCCTCCCGGCTTATTGAAGTGCCCTGTAGTGTATGAGGCTGAATAGTGGAACACCTCCACATCATCCTCCCACCAGTTTTTCAAGCAGGGATCAGCACACAGTTACTGGTTGTTAACATTGGTACAAAATAACCGCTTTTACTCTTCAATGGTGGAAGTGACTCGCCAGTGTTGGGGAAAAAGGGATTCTGACAGACTCAATAAGAATAAAAAAGTGTACACAGTAGGGCCCTTTTACACTTAATCAGTTGCTCTCAGTTATAACTGAAAGACAACTGATTTTCAAAGTAATGTCCATGTTTTCCTATGGCTCAGTTTCCACTATGGCCTCAATTCGCTAAGCATTTAGACTAGTCTACTGACTGTTTTTAGTCTACTGATGGTGTGGTCAGTTGCATCAAAGGGTAATTCACAATTACCAAATGATTTAGACCTGGTCTAAAACATTTTTAGGTGGGTAAAGCAGGGGAAATGGTCAAAAGATGCAATTCGCAAACGAGTAGCTATGACTGACATCTTTCTCCTTTGATGAGCTCTCCTCTGCATACAATTAAACTCCTGCATAAATCATTCAAAAGGTTCCATCCTCGCATCTAAAATACCTCACAGAATTACTTTACCAACAATAAATCAGCTATTCTAATCTCTGTCAGAGAAAGTGGGCGTGGTTACTGCTTGTTTGCCTTTGTAAATTGTGTAATTACTGAATGTTAGACCAGGTCTAAAAACAAGTCTAAAACATTACACCAAACCATCAGTAGACTAAAAACCATGTGTAGACTAGTCTAAACTGCTTAGTGAATTGAGGCCTATATGTATTTTAAATGAAAGCTTTTACACAATGCACTGCTATGTAAAAGACTCTAAGGGCTCAAACCCACTAGAGGGATTTTGTGAGCGTTTAGGGGGTGATTCAAAACACTAGCGATTTCCCTAAACGCTCAGCTAATGTTAATGAATGGGCCAAATTCCACTGGAGCGATTACGATGACCAAAATCGCAAACGCAGGACATGCAGCATTTTTAGCGATTAGCGTTTCTACAATGTAAAGTATAAAAACGCTAGCATAATCACTCATGAAAACCTACACAGAGCGATTTTGCTAGCGTTTTTACATTACTGCACCCTGTAAAAAAATTAAAATTGAAAAGACCAATAAGTTAAACCAATTAACGCTAATCGCTACACAATTGCTGGCGAATAGCTGACACTTTTTGAAAACGCTACCAAAATCGCCAGCAATCGCTCATGAAATCACTTACAAACCGCTCATTAAAAGCTCTAGCGATTGCGATTAGAGATAGCGGGTTTTTTTAGTGGGCTCCAGGCCTAAAGCGTTGTACACATTCTGGATGACTCTCGGCTGAGACGGCTGGTCGGGACCACCACTGCTGAGAGAATCTAATGTGTGCATGGTGGCCCCTGAACCTCACCCCAATGCGTCAGCGTGGGCCACACCTTTACCACACCCTCCTGCGACGGATGAACACTGGATTGCTCCTCATATACTCAGCAACTCCACCCGGTGTCTTGTTTTGTAATTGACAGCCTAAAAATCCCACCTCATCACCAGACTGGAGCAGATACGGGGCTGCACAGTACTGCCTCCTAGATTGCATTAATAACAGCAGAAAAGTCCGGGATCTTCCTTCAATGTAGTAATCAATTATATTGGTAAATAAGCCCCCTAAGGTCTAACGACCAATTCTCACATCCGGGGTGTAGCCCCCCCCCCCCCCCCCCCCCCCATCGCCTCTCGGGCACCGTGTCAGTGGTCCAGATGACTCAGAAGCAGAAGGTCCGCACTTGTCCAAGGGTCAAAATCTTTATTTAGGACATATCAATGACATTGCATGCATCAAAAGCTTTTGATGCATGCGATGTCATTGATATGTCCTAAATAAAGATTTTGACCCTTGGACAAGTGCGGACCTTCTGCTTCTGGACTTTGTGTGGGCCTTGCTGACCCGGTCGTGCACTGTCGTGGAGGATTGGTGGGTTGTAGCGGTGTTCACACTACGTCTTTCTGCAGAAGGTCCAGATGACTCCTCGTCTGGCTTGTGCTCACTCCTGGAGGGATGACCAGCTTCCTGATGTGGTTTAAGCTTGTAAAAATATATAAAAACGACAGAGGACCAGCCTCTAATAGTGTATTACTACTTTAATAAAACGATCCAAAAAATGTCCATAAAAACAATATGACGGTGCAGAAGCGGGTAAATTACACAACTGGGGTAGGAGGAGTTAGCTCCCGGGTGGCCCGCTTGCTCCCCACTCTCGTGTTACCACGCTCTGCCGCCGTTAAAATCGCGCCACTGGTAGTTCAGACCGACCGGGCTCACGCTGTCGCGCACATCCAAGATGACGTCACACGGAGGCTCTGCCCTAGATTCCATTGTTTAAATTTAAAGTGGGAAAACTGGGATCACATGACTTAATTGATATTTGGGCAGTATGGCTTTAGTACAGCTGAAATGTGTTGCAATAATTAGGGGATCTGCCAAGGCATATGAAGATGCTTAGTTGCCTATACTTAAGCTTTAAGTGTTAAAAGGATATTCGAGGCGAGCAATTAAATCTATCATTACTTACCTGTGGCTTCTTCAGCCCCTAGAGGTCACATGTGTCCCTCGCTGCAGCCTCTAAGTATCGTCGACCTCAATGGGTCAGCGCCTCCTGTGCATGCGTGGGCGTGGACATGTCGTCAGCAGCGTAACACAAGAGTTCACTCCCGGTAACGTGGACGCGTTCTCGCAGGGGTGGGGAGCGCACAAGAAGTCGACCTATCGGGGGGGGGGGGGGGGGCAATCCTTAGAGGCTGTCAGTGGGACACCGGAGAAGACACAAACAACTTCTATGGGCTGGAAGAAGCCCCAGGTATTTAAAGATAGATTTAATTTCTTGCCTACGATATCCATATTAAATATCTAGGTTTACAGCTAGAGCCTTGTTACCCATGTCCATTCCTGTACAAGAAAGCACAAGAAAATGGCATAGCAATCATGCCCTGTGCGATTTTTCAACAATTCAAAATATTTTCACGCCTGTTTTTTTTTTTTTTTCTTCCGTTTGAAAACGTAAATGCTTTGCGGCAGAATAGCAGTGATGGAAAGTAGATATTTTTGGTGGAAAACCGCCTTTTGTGTTTGTTGAGTTCCTAAACATGAATGACTACCTACTGAAGCTTTCTCCTCCCTGCTTTGTCCTTTCCTCCTGTCGGGCGTGTCTCACAATCACACAGAAATTGTATGACCTCTTATGAGATGTTAGGGAGAGAATAAACAATAAATTGGGTTCCAGTCCACAATCCGACTTGAGCCAAAGCAAAGCAAGAATTCTGTTACTTTTGTCAGTGACACAAGTATAGGGTTTACTGGAAAATTCTCCCAACATGCAAATCTCTATGAAACCAGGAAGTGGAAGTTGTGCAAGCAAATGAAAGCCATTAGCCGCCATCCAATTTACTGTGTTAATAAGCTGCCAACTCATTCATGGCTAGCTTGTGGCTTTCATTTGCTAGAAACACAGGTTGAGAGATGCCCAAGATAGTATGGTGGCAATGTGAGTGTCACAATAATAATGTGTAAAAGAGGTATTCTTACCTCATTAAGACTTCAAAATTGATATAAATAATACTAGTTTCTTGCACAATAAGACAATGGCCTCAATTTACTAAGCTTATCTCCTGTCTTTAATAACGTTTCTGAGCTGTTTCTAGTGTTATCACCATGGTGATAAGGCATGTTGTATTCACTAAACAATTTACCTCAGGCAAACCTAAACTTAACTCTTCAGGCTTTAAGTTAAAGGACTTACGAGGTGAATTGCTTAAAAAAAGTTATGTACCTCATTGCTAAAGCAGACCTCAGGGCAGACGAACAGCACCTTCCTTTTCACTAAAGGAGTACCTGCTCGCTCAGCGCTTGTATTCTCTCTGCTGAGGGGGCGCGGCTGGCTGGCAGTGTAGTTCGTCATGTGGGTGGTCATGTGGAGCCGCCCACATGACGTATAATAGAGCGCACGGAGTGAGGGCGGACACGAGCGGGGCTGTAATCCTGCGCAGCCACGGCTATGCGAGCTGCGCAGGAGTTAGATTCTTAAAGCGGCAATTCTGCTCGGGCGACCCTGTGGAGGGTCGGGAGCTGCAATGTAACCTGGATTAGACTGATAAAGCACCTGATAGTGAAAAGGAAGGTGCTGTTCGTCTGCCCTGAGGTCTACTTTAGCAATGAGGTACATAACTTTTTTTAAGCAATTCGCATCGTAAGTCCTTTAAGGAGATATCTCTAAAGTGAACATTTCAATCCTAAAAAAAACTACAGAATTCTAAAGTTAGACAGTCTGTTAATTAATTGCATGTGACAATAACTACAGAGGAGGTAACTTAAAGAGAATCTGTACTCTAAAATTCTTACAATAAAAAGCATACCATTCTATTCATTATGTTCTCCTGGGCCCCTCTGTGCTGTTTCTGCCACTCCCTGCTGCAATCCTGGCTTGTAATTGCCAGTTTTAGGCAGTGTTTACAAACAAAAGACATAGCAAGTGATAGGCTGAGAGTAGCTCAGTGTGTGAGTCATACAGAGCTTGCAGGGGGCCTGGAGTGGGTGTGTATAGCTTCTATCCAATCACAAGCAGAGCTGCACATTCCAGCCTGAGTGCCTCAGCCCGACAGGAAAAAATATTAGATTATATAACAGGGATAATACAGCCACTGTGCAACTAGGAAAGGCTGCAGTTAGACAGAGCACATTCGAACATGTATAGGAACTTATAGGATAGAAGAAATGAGACTGAACATTTTGTTACATAGTCTCTTTAAAGTCAATGGGAACCGATTTTTTTTGAAGCAAAGGTCGACAGCCATCTTTGAATTATTAGCCATTGATCCGGGCAAATATTAAGTGATCCAGGGGGTGGCGAAAATGACCCCAGGTAATCCTATTCTTTATTTGCAACACAACCATGTTATTAAAAAAAAAAAAAAAAAAAAAAAAAGTGATTCCCAATGGCTTAAGGACTGAAGTGATAAGATAACTCACACTGAAAATACCATTTATGTGTGGTGGTAAGTTTTCTCTCACTTTATTATCACCAGCATCTGAAGTGATAAGATAACTCACACTGAAAATACCATTTATGTGTGGTGGTAAGTTTTCTCTCACTTTATTATCACCAGCATGATCTTAGTGAATTGAGGCCAAGGTGTTTCGTGAGCCCACACGGTGTGCCTACAGGTCAGTGGTCTGTTCTGTGACTACATGTCAATGTTTTTTCCAATCCAAGGTTTTGGACACACACCCCCTATACTTTCATTTGCGTCTCCCACTTTCTGGGTCAATGGAGAGCTGCCTGTTAGGAGAATTTCCCCCTCATCTTTAGCCATAACCTGCTTCAGCGTTAGAGGGAGATCTTGGCGGAAACGACCGACGTACGCCAAGAGATTCCTGATAGAACTCTGTGTATTGTTGTCAACATGTCTGTTTTTTTGAAAGCTATTGTGTTCTATATTTAGCGCAACATATCTTATTTATCTTGCTGTTCTGTATATCTTTCTAGCAGCGCCGTCCAATTCGCGGTGCGCTCAAGTGAAGCGCGCTGACTGCATAGACTCGGCAACGTATGCAGGTGTCTGTTAACATCAATTTCCTGACAACATCAGGCTTCATCAGTAACTCTAAATATCTACCTGTTGAACCGCTGCCAGAGCTGGGATTCTTCTAGGACAGATGAAGATAAATTGCTTCAAATAAACCGTTCCCAAATCAGTCAGTGATGCACGGCGAGATAGGCTGACCCCGGCGCCCGCTCCTCGCCTCTCGTCGGCTTTAACACACTGCTTACCGGAGCTGCGCTCACTGCCTAGGCTACATGGGGAACATGCAAATACGCCATCATTGAAACCGCTGCTTCAGTTGTAGGACTAGGTTAGCTACAATAAAACAAAACAGAACTTTATTGGTAATGACAGCAGAATCATTGCAAAGTCTGGTGTATTCCTGCAGATTGAAAGAGGAACTGTAGTAAAAATAAGACAATAAACAAAAATGCTTATTTTAGGCTCAGACAGAAGCAAAGCCAGAACGGACACGGTCTACTGCGCAGGCGCAGACACCGCACGCTTGCGTAGTAGAGCGGATCCAATCGGGCTTTGCACCTGCTACTGCACCTGTGTGCGAGTCTTACACAGGATTGTTATGATTCTGAAGCTCAGCACTGCAGACAAGCTTGTTGGCGGATTTTCGATAGCTGACAGCGGTGGGATGGAGGAGAACGGGAAAGCCTCATTAGGATTCAGAGGCTTCCTCCTGAGGTGAGTAACCCCCCCAGGTTTTTCTCTTTCTTACAGTGTCTCTTTAAAGCGGATCTGAACTCTTGCACAAGAGGGAAGGAAAACGCAAAGGAATCCACTGTGTGTGTGTGTGTGTGTCTCTGTGTAATCTGCAATTAATGTGCCATACATGTAAGCACAGGAGGTTAACTCTTTCTGTGCTCCCAGGATACCAGGAAGTAACCACTCTGCAGGATCTCTGTAGGAGCTCTATAAGCTGTGACAAAGAAATGTTTTTTTTTCTTTAAAGGTTATTATGCTGTTGCTTATCTTTTAGGGCAGAGATGAAGTACTGAGTTCAGGTCCACCTTAAGACAACATTGTAGAAAATTGAGGCCTGGTAACAGTCTACAATGCCTGGTTGATCTATCTGCAGCCATCTTAATAACAAAAATCTACCACAGTCCTCATATAGCCACTACGACTGTGCCTTTCCTGAAATGGTTAAAGTTCAGCTAAAATTAATAAGAACTCTTTATTGTAACGCCTAAATTCTGTATCCTAATCTTGGTTCATAAAAGAGTCTAGTAGTGAGTTGCGTAGCTGAACAAGCAATGTCTAGACAGCACTGCAGAAATGCAGCTGTGACGTCATGCTGTTATCTTCATCCCTTGCGCCCTTTGCTGGAGTTGGGAGCTGGTCTGCGTTGGCGGCTGTGGTCAGAGAAAGATGTGGATTGTGAGTGGAGGTGACGGACTTGCGTGTGCGTGTGCGTGTGTGTGCGCTGTCTGTGTGTGTATCAGATGGGGAACACGCCCAAACACAAAACTGCACAAACAATCGTGGGAGTCTGGCCCGGCCGCTCTGTGTCCTGAGATAGGGCAGCTTGTTTGTTTAGAGCTGTGTTTTTATACTTCTCTGTACAATGCCACAACTTTTTTTTAGCTTTCTTTTTGTACTTGCTTTAAAAATAGTAACACATTGTCACACCTCGTACTTGGACTAATATTTATATTTAGTAAAGATGCACACACCAGCTGTTAGAGTACTTATGCTTACTGGTAAAGCTTATTCTAAATGCAAAATCTGAAATCTGGCCGTCTTGCATTTTAAAGGGAGCCATACACTGGTTGATGTACGGCAGATCAACCATGAGATAGATTCCTTCACTGATTGAATCTGATCAGAGAGGGATCTGTTGCCTGCTCATGCACTGGACAGAGATTTCCGACAAATTTCAGCATGCGCAAGCAGAGTTACTGTCTATAGATTTTAGCATTCGCAAGCACAGATACTGTCTACAGATTTCAGCATGCGCAAGCACAGCTACTGTCTATAGATTTCAGCATGTGCAAGCACAGTTACTGTCTATAGATTTCAGCATGCGCAAGCACAGTTACTGTCTATAGATTTCAGCATGCGCAAGCACAGTTACTGTCTATAGATTTCAGCATGCGCAAGCACAGTTACTGGCTATAGATTTCAGCATGCGCATGCACAGATACCGTCTATAGATTTCAGCATGCGCAAGCACAGTTACTGTCTATAGATTTCAGCATGCGCAAGCACAGTTACTGGCTATAGATTTCAGCATGCGCATGCACAGATACCGTCTATAGATTTCAGCATGCGCAAGCACAGTTACTGTCTATAGATTTCAGCATGCGCAAGCACAGTTACTGTCTATAGATTTCAGCATGCGCAAGCACAGTTACTGGCTATAGATTTCAGCATGCGCATGCACAGATACCGTCTATAGATTTCAGCATGCGCAAGCACAGATACTGTCTATAGATTTCAGCATGCGCAAGCACAGTTACTGTCTATAGATTTCAGCATGTACAAGCACAGATGCTGTCTATAGATTTCAGCATGCGCAAGCACAGCTACTGTCTATAGATTTCAGCATGCGCAAGCACAGATACTGTCTATAGATTTCAGCATGCGCAACCACAGATACTGTGTATAGATTTCAGCATGCGCAAGCACAGATACTGTGTATAGATTTCAGCATGCGCAAGCACAGATACTGTGTATAGATTTCAGCATGCGCAAGCACAGTTACTGTCTATAGATTTCAGCATGCGCAAGCACAGATACTGTGTATAGATTTCAGCATGCGCAAGCACAGATACTGTGTATAGATTTCAGCATGCGCAAGCACAGATACTGTGTATAGATTTCAGCATGCGCAAGCACAGTTACTGTCTATAGATTTCAGCATGCACAAGCACAGATACTGTCTATAGATTTCAGCATGCACAAGCACAGATGCTGTCTATAGATTTCAGCATGCGCAAGCACAGATGCTGTCTATAGATTTCAGTATGCGCAAGCACAGATACTGTCTATAGATTTCAGCATGCGCAAGCACAGATACTGTCTATAGATTTCAGCATGCGCAAGCACAGATACTGTCTATAGATTTCAGCATGCGCAAGCACAGATACTGTCTATAGATTTCAGCATGCGCAAGCACAATTACTGTCTATAGATTTCAGCATGCGCAAGCACAGTTACCGTCTATAGATTTCAGCATGCGCAAGCACAGATGCTGTCTACAGATTTCAGCATGCGCAAGCACAGATGCTGTCTATAGATTTCAGCATGCGCAAGCACAGTTTTCTGTCTTCCTAGGCCACTTGGAGTTAGGTGGCCTGGCAACTCCATCAGTCGGCTCAGGGGTAGTCTGTTCATGTGCGCTCCCGTGGCAGTAGCAGAACTCTCCCGGCAATGGCAGCAAGATGGCCATGCGTGCGTAGGGGCAGAATTAGCGGGCCGCCTAGCGGAGGATCCAGGTGACATGAGGAGATGGCAAGAGAGCGATCAGCCTGAAGGGGGTTAGAGGAAGCCCAAGGTATGTATAATTTTTTCTTAGTTAGTCTTTAATTAGTTTTCTGAGTTAGTCTCTAGGTTTCCTTTAAGGACTAATGTACATAGACTTCCAGCTTGACTTCACGTGATGTTCAGACAATACTCGTGATAGAGAAACTGAACTCAAATGGAAGTCATACTGTTTTTGAAAAGATGTGAAACTAAAATTAAAAGCCTGTGGACTTTAGTCCTGATACTTCTCCTTTATGCAAGTAATTGCGTTATTTCCTGCTGGAGTAATTCATATTTTTTTGTTTTTTATTTCCTGGTTTTCAGGCAAACTTGCGTAATCTAAGTAAATAGCTGAGAATGGCTTGCGGGTATTGATCTGAACACGGCCACGGCAGGGCGCCGAGGGGAGTGGACAGAAGCGCCACTGAGGCATTGATCCCGCCAGTGCCCTTTCGCCATAGACAGATTACTTGTGTAGCTCTTCCAAGCAGCGCAGACAAATCATAGGCTGCATATTTTACATAATCAATTTTGTATTAAGACTTCGGTATGCCGCCGGAATACATCAGCTGCAATTTCTATTACTCCAATGTCCTCCCGTTTGGTATTTTGTGGTGGGACCGCTGTTAACATTTCAGGATTTTGGGCTGTTGCTACCACTGGCGGGTAATCAGGAAATTAATTACACACAGCCGAAGTCCTAAAATAAAATGTGTCATTTCACTGAGGCTAGTCTCTGAACTTCGAGGGAAAATGATAAATCGAATCCTCTGTGTGACGTTGAGACTTGTAGGAATTAATCTGCCATTTTTTTCTATTTTAAATTTGATTTAGAACAGTTCAGAAGGAAATAACCCACTGACATAAAGAGAACTCTTCCTTTTGTCCAACAGTTTACACTTTACCCCTAAACTCTGATTCTCTTGTTCATCATTAAAGGGAACCAGAGATGAACGATTCACACAAAATAAACATATCAGTCGATGGCTTGTAAAGAATAAATGCTCTACCTGATAATTTCGCCACTCTGGTGTGCCTTTTTGAGTTTTTTTTTTATCCATTATTTCTCCAGGAAAAATCCAATATGGCCGCCGGCTTATATCCCTTCTGCTTCCAGGTTATGAGCTTTTCTGGATGTGCTGTCTAGGCTCTATGAAACTATAGACAAGCAGGGTTACTGCTGCAGGCTTTCATCTGTGTGCTTTCAACTTTATTATTCTGGTATGCTGTGTGGCTGCCTGTAGGAAGTGTCTCTCATAGAAATGAAACTGCATACAGTAGATAATAATGATGACTGGCTGCACAGTGCACACAGATCACACAGCCACACTTGTCTATTTCAGAGCTTCTTTCTGCAGTCAACAGCTCTGAGTATGCAAAGCAGGAAAGCTGAGCCAGGAGGGGGCAGGCTTGGGCTTGAAAAGACTCCACAGAAGAGTGACTCAGCTATAATGATTCCAGGTCAAACTTAGACTGAATGCTCAGTCGGGGATTCTTATCACAGCTGATAACAGACAGATTAAGCAGAGAAGAATGAAACTAAAAGCAGGGTAGGTGTTTACTGTTCTGTTCCCACTGATAAATGTAGTAAAACACATGAGGGTGCTTCGTCTCTGGTTCTCTTTAAAGTGAACCCGAGGTGAGAGTGATATGGGGGCTGCCATATTTATTTCCTTTGATGCAATACCAGTTACCTGGCTGCCCAGCTAATCCTCTGCCTCCAATGCTAGGTACACACAATACAATTTTCTGACAGATTTACAATCAGATCGATAATTTCCAACAGGTCCGATATGCTTTCTGATCGATTTTCCGATAGACAACCTAACCCTGCATTGCAAGCATTCCAATCTAATCAGACATGCTTCTGCTGTAATAAATCTTTTTTTCAGTCAGACTGGCTCTATTCAGTACATTGCTGACGAGAAGGAAGCTTGTCATCACCCCTTCCACATTCCTGCTTTGCACTGATTGGCTGAGGGCAGTTCCGAGTGAAGCTGCTGAAATCTGATCTATGCTGTGCTCACATGTTTACAAAGCAAGCTAGCTATGACAGTGCAGTTTCTAAGAGAAAAAGAGCTTGGCCTAGTTCACATTATAAATCGGTAGCGCAATCACTAAGCGCTTTTGTGGGGGCTTTTGACAGCCGTTTTCCCTTCGCTTTTGGAGTGATTTACGCTTTCGTCCGGCAATTTTTTTTTTCTTTCTGAATATACTCAGGAAGTGAATGTTGACCGGTAACTAAATAAATACAATGTATTTATCCTTCAAAGTGCTGGGCAAAGCGCTTTTTCAAGCACTTTGCGATTTCCCTATACTTTGTATTGAAGCGCAAACGTTCAGGAAATGGTGCATGAGCCGCGTTTGTGATTGGAAAGAAAGCTCATCGAGTGTGAACAAGCCCTAAGGGAGGAAATGACATCAGAATTGGCTTCAGTCAGGAAAAGTCAAAATGGAAAATGCCATTGCTCTTTATTTACTATATAAAATGTACTGAAATCAAAACGTGGACAGTACAATACATTTGTTATGTAAGTAAAATAAGTATTTGTGTTTTTTTTCCCCCTGGGATAGCATGGCTGTCCCTGCTGCTTTAAAGTGGATCCGAGATGAAAAACTAACTATAACAAGTAACTTGTCTATATACCTTATCTAAAGTTTAGATCGTTTACACAGAAAATCTAGCTGCAAACAGCTTCAATAGAATATGATTATTTCTTCCTGTGATACAATGACAGCAGCCATGTTGTTTGTAAACAGTACACACAGGCAAGCTGATCTGCATCTCCAGCCCTCGGCCTGTGAAAAAAAAACTAATCCCCCCCTCCTCCTCCCTCTGGCTAGTAATACCTCCCCCTAATCCTGCCCAGACTGAGCTCCCATAAGCCCTTGCTACTGTCTGAAAATGCCAAGGCTCTCTGAAAACCCGTGGGCGAGGCTTGTTTAGTTTATAGGGAATTAGAGTATTAAAACAAAAACAAAAAAGTATTTGGCTTGAGGAATGCCCTATAAACAATAGGAAAGGAACACGTGTAGAGGGGGCTCCTCTACACTTGCCAGATTGTCAGCCGAAGGAGCTCCGATTGGCCGCCTCCCCCATGAACAGTCTTGAGTATGTATGGGGCTTTAGGCTGCTGGCCTGCTCATACTGGCACTGGCCTGCTCCTACTGGCACATGCCTCAGTTGCTTTAGATGCATAAATGCTCCCTACAGCACATAATGTTGTTTAGAGAATTCTTTACATCAACCATGAATAATGTCGACTCCAGTCCTGATTATTTCTCTACCATTTCATCAGTCATTTACATTCTGCCATTAATATTGCAATAAAATTATTCCAGCACTTACATTGTTCACCAGTTGACTATAGTCCATTAATACTGAAGTAAACTTTTGTTTATATCTACCAGATCACTAATTATATAGCGGAGCAAAACAAATACATAATTATCGATGACTGATGAGGAGTTGCTAATTGCCACAATCGGCCGTCTTTAAATTGGATGTTACAGATGCCGTGTTTATCTTATCTTTAGTCATTTATCACTGATGGTGGATCAATAAGCATGTGCTATACATTTTACAGCACAGGCCCCATTATCCGGCACCGGCGGGGCTCGCTGATGCTGGATACATGTGCCTGCCGGTTGTTTGAGCAACCCACCAAAAAGCACCCATCTCCCCATTATCCATCAGGCATGCCGGTCAGTTGAGACTTCCGGTTTACCGGAAGGTTCTTGCAGGAGGAAAACGATAAATCACAACATAGCAAAGTGAGGCGTTCCAAAATAGAAAATAGATCAAGAAATGATTGATACTCGCAGGCAATTTGTTCATGTTGTTTGATTCTCTGTAAGCCTGCAGGTCAGCATCTTTACTGCTGGCAGGCATGAACAAAAAACAAAACGCCACAAACTGCCCTTATCTATAAACAAGCCCACTAACAATGTAATGGGCTAAAATGTTTTTTTTTTTTTCATTTAAAGTGAAAGTTTAAAAAACAAACAAACATGCTACCTGATCTGCTAAGCTGGCCGGATCAGGCAGCCGCAATCCCCGCCACTCTGTGCCACTCCTATGGTCTGCTATCCTTTACTTTCACTCTTCGTGACGTTTTAAGCTTTGCTCTGTGTCTCTTATCGCAGAGCGGCAGGGGGAGTGTCAATGGAGAGGCAGAGCTGCCCAATGGCAGCTGGGGAAGGATAGTCAGTAACACTCCCCCAGTGGACGTTCAGCAGGGAGTACCTCTCCTGTATAAAACACCCCTTCCCCCTTGAGATGCTGACAATCTTCATGTTACAATTTCGGGGGTTGATAACGCTGTGCTGGGGGGGGGGGGGCACACGGAGGTATGGCATAGAGCAGGGAACATGCCTCTGTGTCCCATCAGCCCTACCTGCACAGCTTCTGGTACACTTTAATGCACAGAGGGGAGGTTATGCTTATTTGGAAACAGCATGTCATCCCCCCGTGTAGTTCAGCGACTGAATACCTTTCCATCCCTCCTCGGGCAGTCTTCGGAAGTGCTTGTGTCTTCAAGTGCTTCCAAAGGTGGGGCATCCATACTGCACATGCGCTTGTTTTTGGAAGTACTTAGGGGTCCAAGTAAGTCCGAAGGCTGCACGAGGAAGGACAAAGAGTTCTTCGACCAAGCTGGTCGAGGAACTTCCTCAGGAGATGGGACTGGAACAACAGGTTGGAGAAAGAGGACCAGGAAGGCCCCATGCTACCCAGAGCCATCCCTTTCTATAGGTAAGTATCTCATTTTATTTTTGTTCGCTTCAGGTTTACTTCAAAGTCCGTTTCCAGGCCCGGATCTGAAAACGCCATCGCTCAGAAACCAGAGTGCAGACATGTTACTTTTGTCAAGACTTCTGTAGCTAAAATCCTGTCATGAAATTTTGATCATATTGCACGAAGCATCAGATTGACTGTTCGGTGGGAAGGCACAGTTTAAATCTGTCTGATATCTATACTGAAGTGTCCAGTGTCTTGGATCCTGAGGCTGGGTGCACACATAGCAGAAACGCTAGCGTTTCAGAAAACGCTGCGTTTTTACCGCTAATGGAAGTCTATGGGCCACAGGAGAAAACTCATGTAAAAAACCGCATATGCGTTTTTGATGCGTGCGTTTTTAAAAACGCTGGTTTTGTTGCATAATAATCATAGACGCATCAAAAACGCATATAATGAAAGTCAATGGGAATGCAATGGTATGTGTTTTTTAATGCTTTTTTTTTTATGTGTTTTTATATAGGTTTTTTCCCAAAAATATTTTTTTATGTATTTTCACTTCCTGTTGTCTTCCTAGTGATTTGTGTAAATGCAAATATGAAAACGCATATGCGTTTTGTATATGTGAACGGCAAACGCAATAAAACGCATGCAAAATGTTTGAAACCCATATCTGCGGTAAAAAAAAAAGCAGCAACATCGCACACAACATTAATTTAAAACTTGACATAAAACGCATCATTTCACATTATGTTATGTGTGTTCTGTGCAGGGGTGTAGCTAGAAATGACTGGGCCCCATAGCAAAAAAAATTTATGCCCCCCCCCCCCCCCCACGACCTTCCAACCCCACAGACCTCCCACTCAAACATTCCTCCGGGGACCTCCACCCCAACATTCCCACACCCCTCTAAGTACAGTATAAGTGGCCAGGTCTATAGGTGACCCCAGAATAGGTGGCCAGGGGTATAGATGTCCCCAAAACAGGTAGCCAGGGGGAGAGCTGTCCCCAGAACAGGATGCCAGGGGGTAGAGATGTCCCCAGAACAGGTAGCCAGGGGTATATGTGCCCAGTATATGTAGGCAGGGGTACAGGGCCGGTTCTAGACTGGCACATATGAGGGGGCAGTCAAAAATGGGAAGGGCGCAACATGTTCGAGAAAATAAAAAAAATTGAGCGTGGCCATGATGTCATGTGGGTGGGGCTAACTAATGTAGTTATACTAGCTAATGTAGTTACATAAAAAAAAATGAAGTAAATGCACATAATGACAGACAGCGTTTCCCCAGTAAATGCATGTAATGAGAGACAGCATTTCCCCACTAAATGCACGTAATGACAGACAGCCTTTCACCAGTAAATGCACGTAATGAGAGACAGCGTTTCCCCAGTAAATGCACACAATAAGAGACAGCTTTTCACCAGTAAATGCACATAATAAGAGACAGCTTTTCACCAGCAAATGCACATAATAAGAGACAGCTTTTCACCAGTAACTGCACATAATGACAAACAACCAGTGTCCTCAGTATATGTAACCAGGGATATATGTGCCCAGTATATGTAGCCAGAGGTATGTCCCCAGTATATGTAGGCAGGGGTATATGTGCCCAGTATATGTAGCCAGGGGTATATGTGCCCAGTATATGTAGCCGGGGGTATATGTAGCCAGGGGTATATGTGCCCAGGATATGTAGTCAGGGGTATATGAGCCCTGTATATGTAGCCAGGGGTAAATGTGCCCAGTATATGTAGTCAGGGGTATATGTGCCCAGTATATGTAGTCAGGGGTATATGTGCCCAGTATATGTAGTCAGGGGGTATATGTGCCCAGTATATGTAGCCGGGGGTATATGTCCCCAGTATATGTAGTCGGGGGTATATGTGCCCAGTATATGTAGTCGGGGGTATATGTGCCCAGTATATGTAGTCGGGGGTATATGTGGCCAGTATATGTAGCCAGAGGTATATGTCCCCAGTATATGTAGTCAGGGGTATATGTGCCCAGTATATGTAGCCAGGGGTATATGTGTCCAGTATATGTAGCCAGGGGTAAATGTGCCCAGTATATGTAGCCAGGGGTATATGTGCCCAGTATATGTAGCCAGGGGTATATGTGCCCAGTATATGTAGGCAGGGGTATATGTGCCCAGTATATGTAGCCATGGGTATATGTGCCCAGTATATGTAGCCAGGGGTATATGTGCCCAGTATATGTAGCCAGGGGTATATGTGCCCAGTATATGTAGCCAGGGGTATATGTAGCCAGGGGGTATATTTGCCCAGTATATGTAGCCAGGGGTATATGTGCCCAGTATATGTAGCCAGGGGGTATATGTGCCCAGTATATGTAGCCAGAGGTATATGTAGCCAGTATATGTAGGCAGGGGTATATGTGCCCAGTATATGTAGCCAGGGGTATATGTGCCCAGTATATGTAGCCAGGGGTATATGTGCCCAGTATATGTAGCCATGGGTATATGTGCCCAGTGTATGTAGCCAGGGGGTATATGTGCCCAGTATATGTAGCCAGTGGGTATATGTGCCCAGTATATGTAGCCAGGGGTATATGTGCCCAGTATATGTAGCCCGGGGGGTATATGTGCCCAGTATATGTAGCCAGGGGTATATGTGCCCAGCACCAGCCACGCACATACTTACAGACAGCTTGCGTGGGGTCGAGTTGCTCCTCTCGAGTGACGAACACAGGGCAGCTCCTCTCCGGCTCGGCTCCAGTCCAGACAGTCGCACTTGCACTGTCACGAAGCCAGGGTAGGCACTGTCTGGTGTCTGCAGCCAGTCGCACGCACGACGCGTCACTCCTCCCTGGCTGGCCGGACCCGGAACTATAGATTAACTATCGGGTCCCGGCCGCCAGGGAGTATTAATGCGCCGCCCGCCACATAGTCCCCCTCCTCACCAGCCACCTTATCAGAGGAGGGGGGCCGGGGGGGCACTTTTCGAAAATTATTGGTGGGGGGGCCGGACCGGCATAAAAAAAAAGAAAAAAAAAGTCCTCTTCTGATGGGCGGGCCCTCTGTGGCGTAGGGGCCCCATAGCAACCGCTATGGTTGCTATACTTATTGCTACGCCCCTGGTTCTGTGTGTATCCAGCCTCACTGAGTATTTTACAAAAAATGCATTTGTCAAAAGTCAGTCAAGGAACGTCTATATAGACATAAACAAGTTCTGTAACTGCCTACACAAATCTAGACAAACAGCTGCTCTTCAATTGGGCCTTTTTAAAATATTTTTTTTCCTCTTTATTTTTTAGCATTCATTCAGAATTGCATTTGCTGTCTATGGCAACAGCCTACCTTTGGAATTGTCTTTGTAGACCAAAAGTTTAGTGTGACCACCTGTCAGATTCAGAAGCTTATGCAGATACTGAGTGACCATGCACTAGCTTTCCTTCATGCTAGGGACACACCATACAATTTTCTGTTAGATTTACCTGCCAGATATCTAACCATCTATCTGCCTAGGAAATATGCTGGGAATACACGGTTCGTTTTGTAGCCGATTAGATGGTTCGTTAGATAGTCTCCGACATGTCAGATCTCCCTTTCGATTGTTTTGCCGCCCAATTTCTGATGGAAGTGAATGGAAAAAGATAAGAATCGAGAGCTGAAAAACGAGCGGCAAAAACGATTGAGAGCAAAAACGTACAGGAGAAACTAACCGTGTATTCCCTACTCAGCAGGAGATAACCAGAAGACAGTGCACCAGAGATAGGGCTGCTCAAATCCGGATCCGGGAGAAACCCGGATAGTTGCTATCCGGATATCTCCCAGTAAACCTGGGCGGGGGGCGGGGGGGGGGGTGCAGTCAAGCTTACCTGTCTGACGGCTTCTTCATCCGTCCCTGGCGCCTCCCACGATGTGATCCACGCGCATCACGTGACTACAAACACTTCCTCCTTCAACCTGGATGGAGGGAGTGTTTGTAGTCTCGTGACCGCCTCGTGGACTGCATCGTGGGAGGCGCCAGGGATGGGCGAAGAAGATAAGACAGGTAAGCTTGACACCCCCCGCCCAGCCCGCACAGGTTTACTGGGAGATATCCAGATAGCAACTATCCGGGTTGCTCCCGGATCCAGATTTGAGCAGCCCTAATAATCACCAGTGTCTACAGAAAATAATTTAACAGTAAAAAATCTAACAGAAAATTGTATTGTGTGTAGTACAGAATACTGTCTCTATTTTAGGCACAATGATGCTTCTGTTGATTGTTTTGTAAAATGTGTTCAAATAATCCAATGTAAATATAAACTGTATACTTATAGTGTACCTAAGGTACAGTAGAGTTCTGGTTATCTGGAACTCAGCTCACCAGCAGTCTCAACCAACCAGCACAAATAACCGGCAGCACTCACAGTGGTGAAGGTCAACTTCCCACTACTGATTTCTATGGCAATTTTTCCGCTGACCGGCAATTTTTTGAGCGACGAGCAACCGTTTCTGTGATCTCGCAACTTGGGTACAGGCACGTGATTACACGAACGTTTGCTGTGACGCGGCAATGACGTCAATCACGGCGGACCGGAACTTTCAGATCCCCAAAACCGTCCGTGCAAAGTGCCGCGATCGTTTGACCTCTCGTTCGCGCCTGTCGTGTGCCATAGTGATTTCCCACTGGCAGGAAGCTGGATCGGGAAACGCTCTTCATTGGGAGACGTTGCGGTTATCCGTTTTCTTGCGTCATCAGTTGAGTATTCAGCATAACGCTTTTTGTGGGCTGTGCTGTGCTTAGAGACTGGGTTCCGCTGCTCCCCCAAGGTTAATATACTTTCAATTACTGTATTTTACCCTCTAATACAGAGTTCATGGTATCTATATAGAGTGGGGTATAGCACTGTATTACCTAGGCCTATTTTTAGCATGGAGGCTCAAGCAACCAAAAAAAAAAAGTTACCTATACTTGGCTACTTTGGCCTATATAATGGAGAAGGGAAAGGCGAATAGAGACTACCTAAATTATAAATTACAGTTTGCATTAAACCTAGTAAGTTTCCAAGATATATTATATCACACATAATGAAGTGGGGTTTTCTCACCCTCGGGGTCTGATTTCCACATGTGGTCTTAAAATCCCCGCCCCCGTCGGAAATGTTTTTTTCCCAAAGATAGGAGCAAAGGATGCTAGTTGATGCCATAACTAATACACACACACACACACACACACACACACACACACACACACACACACACACACACACACACACACACACACACACACCATACAGACACACACACACCATACAGACACACACACACCATACAGACACACACACACACACACACACCATACAGACACACACACACCATACAGACACACACACACCATACACACACACACACACACACACACACACACACACACACACACACACACACACACACACACACACATACACACACACACATACACACATACATACAGACACACACACACAGCATACAGAGACACACACAGCATACAGAGACACACACACACACACACACTTATGCTGCGCTACTTTTCTTTTTCCTCTGCCTAAAAGAGTTTATAATTAGTTATGGAACTGACAGTTTTTCTCCAGTCAGGACTCAGTCGGCTCACTGATAGCAAATTACAGCTATAAAACACTTTCCTAACCAGATACCTGGGCTTTTTACTGTGAGGGGAGAAGATAATAGGTCAATACCTCATGTATTCTCGCTCTGGGACTCTTGAGACACTGCAATTGAACAGAGGCTATGAAACATTAAATCTGCTTTGTAAATGTTTATACTATATAATGGAGAAGGGAAAGGCGAATAGAGACTACCTAAATTATAAATTACAGTTTGCATTAAACCTAGTAAGTTTCCAAGATATATTATATCACACATAATGAAGTGGGGTTTTCTCACCCTCGGGGTCTGATTTCCACATGTGGTCTTAAAATCCCCGCCCCCGTCGGAAATGTTTTTTCCCAAAGATAGGAGCAAAGGATGCTAGTTGATGCCATAACTAATACACACACACACACACACACACACACACACACACCATACAGACACACACACACACACACACACACACCATACAGACACACACACACCATACAGACACACACACACACACACACACACACACACATACACACACACACACACACACACACACACACACACACACACACACACACACACACACACAGCATACAGACACACACACACAGCATACAGAGACACACACACACACACACACACACACAGCATACAGAGACACACACACAGCATACAGAGACACACACACACACACACACACACACACACACACTTATGCTGCGCTACTTTTCTTTTTCCTCTGCCTAAAAGAGTTTATAATTAGTTATGGAACTGACAGTTTTTCTCCAGTCAGGACTCAGTCGGCTCACTGATAGCAAATTACAGCTATAAAACACTTTCCTAACCAGATACCTGGGCTTTTTACTGTGAGGGGAGAAGATAATAGGTCAATACCTCATGTATTCTCGCTCTGGGACTCTTGAGACACTGCAATTGAACAGAGGCTATGAAACATTAAATCTGCTTTGTAAATGTTTATACATAAAAGAAAACCTTGAGATATCTAAAAGATTCATTTTTAGGAGTAGAAGGAAATATCCAATTGTTTATCTCATTAGTTTGTTTTCATCTCTGGTTCACTTTAAGCATTCTTATTCAAAAAAATATGGCAATCTCCATGTACACATTTAATTATTATTATTATTATTGATTTATAAAGCGCCAACATATTTCTTGGTGCTGTACAAAGTAAGAAACAAACATGGGGTTTAAAATAATACAGGCAATGGTGTACGCCAATATACGAAATACAGAGTTGGTACAAAATACAGAATTGGTAATTTCAGTGACAAAACGAATGTGAATTAGGGCTCAGACACACTATAAGCGCTTTTTGGCCCTTAGAGCTTTCTGAGAGCTTTTTAAAAAAGGCTCCCATTGATTTACATTAAGATCGCGGTGAAATCGCGATCGCAGTAAAAATCACACGATTTTAATGTAAGCTCTGAGGGCCAAAAAGTGCTCAGAAAAGCGCTTATAGTGTGTCTGAGCCCTAAATGTGTAACTAGTTCCAAGGCACAAAAGGGTGAGAGGGTCCTGCCCTTGCGAGCTTACAATCTAAATGTGGTGTTGAGGAAAACGTGTGTGTGTGTGTGTGTGTGTGTGTATGTATGTATGTAGGTATGTATGTATGTATGTATGTATATATATATATATATATATATATATATATATATATATATATATATATATATATATATATATATATATATATATATATATATATATATATATATATATATTCTGCCTTTTCCTGAAAAGGTTGTAGCTTGCCCCTAATAGTGTCATTAGGTCCTCATGCATATAGGCGGTATGGTGACATGGAGTGGTGGGGCAGGTTAGCGCTGTGATGTGGAACAGACAATGTATCTTTAAATAATTCCTGTGAGCTCCAGCCGGCCATCAGGCAGATTGAGTGTGACAGGGACAGCTGTGACATATCCGTTTTGACACACTTCCATAGCACAAGTTAGTGGCTTGAGGTGACTCATGTCCTTCCCTTGATTGTGCCCTCCGCTGCAGGACAACACAACGATGCTCGGATGAACCTCGCCATCGCTCTCACTGCTGCCAGGTACGGGGCTGCCACAGCCAATTACACTGAAGTGGTACGCTTGCTGAAGAAGACAGATCCGGTGAGCGGCGTGGAGCGCGTCTGCGGCGCACGCTGCAAAGATGTTCTAACAGGTATGTGACTTGTAACCTGTAATGTGAGCCTTATGTGTAAGGCTGAGGATCAAGTGCAATGATTCCTGATTCACATGTAAATCTTGTATTATAGGAGGGCTCATGGGAATATTCACAGCTATGTATGCAGGGAGTCCCTCACCTGTATAGAGAGCATTGTAGAGCAGTCCAGGCCCGTTCTGTATAAGTGGAATGGATTGCTTGAGATTTTTCTGCATGCGTTTTCTGCACACAATGTGCGTTTGTATGCAGGAAAAAAACGTGCATGTGCAGAATTATGCTGCAGAATGTCAATTTTTTCTGCACACGAAAAAATGCATTTAAAGGACAACTGAAGTGAGGTATATGGAGGCTTCCATTTTTATTTCCTTGTAAACAATACCTGTTGCCTGGCAGCCATGCTGATCTATTTATCTGCAGTAGTGTCTGACTGGCACCAGAAACCAGCATGCAGCTAATGCAGTCAGATCTGACAATAATGTCTTATACACCTGATCTGTATATGCTTGTTCAGGGTCTATGGATAAAAGTATTAGAGGCAGAGGATCAGCAAGATAGCCATGCAACTATAATTGCTTAAAAGGAAATAAATATAGCAGCATCCATATACCTCTCAGTTCAGTTATCCTTTAAAGGATACCCAATGTGACATGATGAAATAGATATGTGTATGTACACTGCCTAGCAGCACACAAATAACTATGCTGTGTTCCTTTTTTTTCTTTCTCTGCCTGAAAGCGTTAAATATCAGGTATGTAAGTGGCTGACTCAGTCCTGACTCACACAGAAAGTGACTACAGTGTGACCCTCACTGATAAGGAATTCCAACTATAAAACACTTTCCTATCAGAAAATGGCTTCTGAGAGCAAGAAAGAGGTAAAAAAAAGGGGAATTTCTTATCAGTGAGGGTCACACTATAGTCACTTCCTGTCTGAGTCAGGACTGAGTCAGCCACTTGCATACCTGATATTTAACTCTTTCAGGCAGAGAAAGAAAAAAGTTATACAGCATAGTTATTTGTGTGCTAGGCTCTGTACATACACATGTCTATCTCATTATGTCACATGTCAGTTCGGGTATCCTTTAACCACTTAAGCCCAACTGGACGAGACTTCTCGTCCAGTTGGGCTGCGCGCACTCCCGCGGGTCGCGCGCGCTCCCGCGGGCCCCCCCGTGCGCGCCCCCGCTGCCGCCCGTTAGCCCACCGATCAGTGAAAGGGATTATAAATCCCTTTCGCTGATCGGACCCCCCCGGAGAAAAGCCGACAGCATCTCTTCAGACGCTGCGGCTTTTCTGAGCTCTGGGCTCCTTTCTTCTGCCTGGGAGCGAGATCGATCGCTCCCAGGACTTTTTGATTCTGGCCATCTTGTGGCCAAATAGCAAATTGCACCTAAAAAGAAAAAAAATTACAAATAAACATATAAATATATTTAAAAAAAAACCCTGTTTACCTCCCACACCAAAAAATACCCACATACAAGTTTAAATTAAAAAAAAAAAAAAATTACAATAATAATAAAAAAAAAAAAAAACATAAATAGTTACCTAAGGGTCTGAACTTTTTAAATATGCATGTCAAAGGAGTATATCAATATGATTTAATAAATTATGGGCTTCTAAACAGTGATGGACGCAAAACGGAAAAAATGCACCTTTATTTCCAAATAAAATATTGTCGCCATACATTGTGATAGGGACATAATTTTAACGGTGAAATACCCGGGGCATATGGGCAAATACAATACGTGAGTTTTAATTATGGAGGCATGTATTATTTTAAAACTATAATGGCTGAAAACTGAGAAATAATGAATTTTTTCCATTTTTTTCTTATTCTTCCTGTTAAAATGCATTTACAGTAAAGTGACTCTTAGCAAAATATACCACCCACAGAAAGCCTAATTGGTGGCGGAAAAAACAAGATATAGATCAATTAATTGTGATGAGTAGTGATAAAGTTATTGGCAAATGAATGGGGGGTGAAAGTTGCCCGGATGTAAAAAAATTTCAACCCTTCGGGCTTAAGTGGTTAAGTGTGAACTAGTCCATTGATGAACGCGAGTTCTCAGTTTAAATGTGCTTTTCTGTGTAGAAAACAGACAAAAGTGACCCCTGCCTTAATGGAACATCAGAAGGTACCAGTTTAGTGTGTGTGTGTGTGTGTGTGTGTGTGTGTGTGTGTGTGTGTGTGTGTGTGTGTGTGTGTGTGTGTGTGTGTGTGTGTGTGTGTGTGTGTGTGTGTGTGTGTGTGTGTGCAAATAATACTCACTTGATGCAGGATTATGCCAATTTTTTGTTGTTTACAAATAAACCAATTGCATCATGCCAAAGTGGAATTCGATTCATTTATTTTAAAGAGAACATCTGCATAGAAAATATGTATTATCCTTCATCAACTCGGAACTCTTTGCATATTAAACACACACATAGAAAAAAACACACACTTTTTTTTCCAGATTGTTCTGGATTTTATTTTCGGTGGGAAAAAAAAGTGAAAATCGCTTGCTGTGTTATTGCACAAGCTCTAGTTCACAAACTTTTGATCTCCCTAAAGGTGGCCACACGATACAATAAAATGATCTGATTTTACATTAATTCGATAAAAACGATCATATCTCTCGAAAAAATTGAAAGCTTTTTTTTTCATTTGACTGAGAAATCCGATCGGATTTCCCATTTTTTTTCGATTTAAATCGATCCGGAATGCTAGATATTCCTCTTCAATTTCTACTAAAGATTGTATGGTGTGTGTTGGATTGTTAATTTATTAATATACACACCCTAGCAATTTTCTCTGAGTTTCCAATCATTTTTATCATAATTGGGGAAAAAATGTAACATAGCTGTGTGGTACATTGGTCATATTTTTGAAATGTTACAATCAGTCAGAAAAATTGATTGCAATTCTTAAATTGAACAGATATTTAAAAAATTGTATGGTACGTGGCTACCTTGACAGTGATCTGATAAGACCCCAGAGAGAGTGAAGTGAGTCAACCACTTATTAAGAGATAAAAAAGGCATCTTGAACACTTGCTTCACAGATGCACATGTGCACCACTAGACTACCTCTGAAAAATGTATGAAGGGAAGGGGGGCCACTAGACCCCCAGGGAAAGCTTCTCTAGACCCCAGTGCATTCTTTAACAAAAAGAGGGGAGTATTTCAATGAAAGTACTGTTTTTCCACCTACTGTAACCCCTCCCGCTTTTAAAACCACACCCGCTGCATAATAAAGCAACTAATTGCCTATTCTGTAAACGGTTTTTCCTTTTCATTTACCTTTAGGCCCATTTCACACTAGCGTGTTTTCGTTGTTACCTTTTGTTACCGCAGGGTAACGCAAAAGCAATAAAAGTCTATGGGACCTTTTATACCTGGCGCAAGGCCAACTGCTGGCCACGCGTGTGCTCCCGCGCGTTCCCGTTCTCTGGACCATTACAGTACTACTGCACAGGCGCAGAATGTTCCCAGCGACGGGAGCGCACACAGCCGGCTGCACTGACTGGCCCTGACTGAACGACTTACTGGGGCTAGGCGGCAGCTGAGGACAATGAAAAAGCAATCAGGCCTGATGGGGCTGGAGGAAGCCCCAATTGTTTTTTTCTTTTTATGGCCCCATCTCAGGTACACTATAAATAGCATGCAAGCATAATTAGGAGACAGGAACTGCAGCATGCCCCCTGCAGGTGGCTAATGGACTTCCAAATAGTGCAATATTGAGACATTGCTAGCAACAGGTGAAACTGGCTACTTATAGTATCATAACTCATCCTTTTGACTGTGTGGAGGACAGGCACATACCCATGTCTGGTCTTGGATTCAGGTAAGAGGGCCGCAGCCATAGAGTTTAACCACACTGGCGGTATGATTATTTCTGAATTATAGGGTCTAAAAGCCCTGTAATTTTTCCACATGCTTTTAGACTCTAAAAGCAGGAAACAATCATTTCACAGTGACCTCTGCGGCAGCCCCTGCACAGACTTACCTTCCCTGTATCCAGTGCTGCCATTCTCCCTCCCTCCGCTGTTTCCCATGACGACAAATGGTGATCTCACCCGCAGGCACCCACTATCGGTATCACCATGCACCCTTTTTAACAGGCGCCTTTTTTGAATGTACGCATTCAGCTTATGTTCATGCTGCTGCTTGAAAATAAAAATGTGATGTTATAATTTGAGCCATGTAAACTGCAGTCTAAATACAACTTATCTGTCACAGGGGAAGAGTTTGATGTCCGAGCCAAATGTGTGATCAATGCAACCGGACCTTTCACAGATTCTGTGCGCAAAATGGATAACCAGGAGATCCACAACATTTGCCAGCCCAGTGCTGGTGTGCACATTGTCATGCCCGGATACTACAGGTAAATGTAACATCAAGCATGTCGACTCCCCGAGCTCTGAAGACACCTCCAGCTAATAGCTTGTTGCTTTCAAACAACATTAAATAAAGTATCTAAATTACCTCTTAAAGCAGTGATCTGCAAACTTGGCTCTCCAGCTGTTAAGGAAGTACAAGTCCCACAATGCATTTGCCTTTATGAATCATGACTGTGGCTGTCAGACTCCCGCAATGCATTGTGGGACTTGCAGTTCCTTAACAGCTGGAAAGCCAAGTTTGCAGATCACTGTCTTAAAGGAACACTATCATTCAAAGTGTGTTTTTTTATTTTTTAATTGGAATGGGGGTAGTTTGTGCAGCGCTCCTAACTGCTGCTATATACATTTCACTGATAATCTCTTAGTTTACTGTATCAAATTCCTTTCACATTACACTGATGGGACAGGGTGACAAACCAGTGAATCATGAGAAAGGGGGGGGGGGGGGACCCTCTACCAGCATCTGTTAACCCTGTATGTGAGACCGGTCTCACTACCATGTTTCCCCTAAAATAAACCGCTGTCCTATATTAACCTCCTTAGCGGTAACCCCGTGTGTGACACGGGGTAAGCCGCCGGGGGGTGCCGCTCAGGCCCTGCTGGGCCGATTTATATAATTTTTTTTTTTGCTGGACGCAGCTAGCACTTTTCTAGCTGCGCCAGCACACTGATCGCCGCCGGCCCGCGCCCGATCGCCGCTATCCGTTGCGGTGCGCGCCCCCCCAGACCCCGTGCGCAGCCTGGCCAATTAGTGCCAGGCAGCGCCGAGGGGTGGATCGGGACTCCCAATGACGTCCCGACGTCTGTGACGTCATCCCGCCCCGTCGCCATGGCTTCTTTGAACGGGATTTCCTGATCGGAGATCGCCGAAGGCGATCGAAGCGGGCGGGGGGGGGGGATGCCGCTGAGCAGCGGCTATCATGTAGCAAGCCCTGGGCTCGCTACATGATTTAAAAAAAATAATAAATAAAAAAAACTGCTGCGCTGCCCTCTGGCGGAATTTTTCATACCGCCAGGGGGGTTAATTTTACCCCCAAATTATGTGCTAGATCTTATTTTCGGGAAGGGCATATCATTTTGGTCCATAGTGGCAACCCCCAGCCCAGTAAAACCCTACCCTCCCTCCTTGATGAGTTGCCTTGTAGTGATACTCGTATGTGCCCTCCAGGGGACCTGGTCCACAATGGCAGCCCCCAGCCCAGCCCTTCCCTCCCTTTAAACTTAAATTACCTGGCCTCAAAGACTTTAACTTCACTGCATGATCTCATATCTTGTACTTTGCTCCAGGTTGTCAGTCATCCTGTGTATTTTATCTATTGTACAACGCTAAGTAATATGTTGGCACTTATACAAATACAATAAATTATACTCGCTGGTGTCTGATAATGAGCATGAGCATTGTCTTTCAGCCCTGATAACATGGGACTTCTGGATCCGGCCACCAGTGATGGAAGGGTGATCTTCTTCCTACCATGGGAGAAGATGACTATTGCTGGCACCACCGATACTCCAACAGAGGTCACCCACCATCCCATCCCCACTGAGGAGGACATTAACTTCATACTGACTGAAGTGCGCAACTACCTGAGCACTGATGTGGAAGGTAAATGTAGCTGAAATATAGTGCTGTAACTGCTGATGAACTCTAATTAATGGTAGCCTTGCATTGTTCGATCTTCTACCAGGTTCACTGTTATGGTGGCCATATATGGTACAATTTTTTTCATCCAATCTTACCATTTCTATGTAATATAAGGGAACTGCCTAAATTATCCTTTCAATATATTCACTTAATTTACCCTTACACTACATAGAAATGGTAAGATTGGATGAAAAAATTGTACCATGTATGGCCACCTTAGAAAGATCCCTCTTGATTGAATCTAATCAGAGAGGGATCAATTGACTGCCCATACACTGCACACCAATTTCCAACAGATTTCAGTACGAAATTCATTGGGAATTTTCCTGCTGCTGCCCCCTCCCTCAAATGTATATTGCATGAGGAAAATTAAACTGCGCTCCGCTGGACCAGCACCTTGACACAACAGGGGATCGCAGCAATGAACAGGTCACTTCACCTTTAACACTTATTTATCTTTCCAAAATCACCGCGTGATGTCACTACATGCACCATTGTCACTTAGCACAGGCGCTCGCAGTCATGCTGGAAGAGGCCAGGATTGGCGCCGGCCCTTCACCACTAGGTCCCCAGTTCGAATCTGAGCCAGGACACCATCTGCAACGGAGTTGTATAGTTTTTTGCAAATGTATTCGGCCCCCTTGACGATTTCCATATTTGTCACATTACTGCCACAAACATGAATCAATTTTATTGGAATTCCACGTGAAAGACCAATACAAAGTGGTGTACACGTGAGAAGTGGAACGAAATTCGTACGATTCCAAACATTTAAAATAAACAAAAAACTGCAAAGTGGGGTGAGCGTAATTATTCAGCCCCCTGAGTCAATACTTTGTAGAACCACCTTTTGCTGCAATTACAGCTGCCAGTCTTTTAGGGTATGTCTCTACCAGCTTTGCACATCTAGAGACTGAAATCCTTGCCCATTCTTCTTTGCAAATCAGCTCCAGCTCAGTCAGATTAGATGGACAGCGTTTGTGAACAGCAGTTTTCAGATCTTGCCACAGATTCTCGATTGGATTTAGATCTGGACTTTGACTGACTGGGCCATTCTAACACATGGATATGTTTTGTTTTAAACCATTCCATTGTTGCCCTGGCTTTATGTTTAGGGCCGTTGTCCTGCTGGAAGGTGAACCTCCGCCCCAGTCTCAAGTCTTTTGCAGTCTCCAAGAGGTTTTCTTCCAAGAATACCCTGTATTTGGCTCCATCCATCTTCCCATCAACTCTGACCAGCTTCCCTGTCCCTGCTGAAGAGAAGCACCCCCAGAGCATGATGCTGCCACCACCATATTTGACAGTGGGGATGGTGTGTTCAGAGTGATGTGCAGTGTTAGTTTTCTGCCACACATAGCGTTTTGCATTTTGGCCAAAAAGTTCCATTTTGGTCTCATCTGACCAGAGCACCTTCTTCCACACGGTTGCTGTGTCCCCCACATGGCTTGTGGCAAACTGCGAATGCGACTTCTTATGCTTTTCTGTTAACAATGCCTTTCTTCTTGCCACTCTTCCATAAAGGCCAACTTTGTGCAGTGTACGACTAATAGTTGTCCTATGGACAGAGTCCCCCACCTGAGCTGTAGATCTCTGCAGCTCGTCCAGAGTCACCATGGGCCTCTTGACTGCATTTCTGATCAGCGCTCTCCTTGTTAGGCCTGTGAGTGTAGGTGGATGGCCTTGTCTTGGTAGGTTTACAGTTGTGCCATACTCCTTCCATTTCTGAATGATCACTTGAACAGTGCTCCGTGGGATGTTCAAGGCTTTGGAAATCTTTTTGTAGCCTAATGGTGGCCATACATGGTGCAATAAAAACGTTCGATTATCCCGTTTATTTGATTTAAATGATCGAATCGAATGAAAGTTGAAAATATTTATTTTTTTCGATCAAGAAATTCGAATGATTATCCCGTTTTTTCTAGAAGAATCTGATCGGAAAAATCTTTATATTCGATCTAACGGAATAATCGAACTAAATTATCTAATCGAAAAAAAATTAAAAATTGTACCATGTATGGCCACCTTAAAGAGAATCTGTATTGTTAAAATCGCACAAAAGTAAACATACCAGTGCGTTAGGGGACATCTCCTATTCCCCTCTGTCACAATTTCGCCGCTCCCCGCCACATTAAAAGTGGTTAGAAACAGCTTTAAAAAGTTTGTTTATAAACAAACAAAATGGCCACCAAAACAGGAAGTAGGTTGATGTACAGTATGTCCACACATAGAAAATACATCCATACACAAGCAAGCTGTATACAGCCTTCCTTTTGAATCTCAAGAGATCATTTGTGTGTTTCTTTCCCCCCTGAGGGGGGAGTGCATAGCAGAAGCACAACACTGAAGAACTTGGCAGCCTTGCAGACACAGGCTGACAAGTCTGACAAGGGAAAGATACATTGATTTATTACAGAGACTGTGATAGTACAAAGTGCTGCAGTAAGCCAGAACACATTAGAATAGCTTTTGGAACTTGTAGGATGATAAAAAACAGGATGCAATTTTTGTTACGGAGTCTCTTTAAGCCTGCTTTAAATTTCTCAATAACTTGATCCCTGACCTGTCTGGTGGCCGTCACAGAGCAGCTGTATTTGTACTGACATTAGATTATGCACAGGTGCAATCTATTTAGTCATTAGCACTCATCAGGCAATGTCTATGGGCAACTGACTGCACTCAGACCAAAGGGGCTGAATAATTACGCACACCCCACTTTGCAGTTATTTCTTTGTAAAAAATGTTTGGAATCATGTATGATTTTCGTTCCACTTCTCACGTGTGCACCACTTTGTATTGATCTTTCATGTGGAATTCCAATAAAATTGATTCATGTTTGTGGCAGTAATGTGACAATACGTGGAAAACTTCAAGGGGGCCGAATACTTTTGCAAACCACTGTATGTTATCCCAGCATCTGTGTGGGTTTCCCCTGGGCACTCAGTTTTCCTCCCACATCCCAAAAAACATACAGATACATTGACTTCCCTCAGAATTGGCCTTATGACAGAGACTAATGACACTGATAGGGATAGGATTATGAGGGACAGTTAATGACATGACCGTGTACCATGTAAAGCGCTGAAGAATATGTCAGCTCTATATAAATACTAAATGAATATATTTAAAAAAAAACTAAACTAAAGGTCCATACCCATGGCAAGATTTCATCTGTCAAAATGACAGATGAATGATCATTCCAACCAACATCATATAACTATCCTTTTCTTTTGTCAAGTGATGAACAGCAGTTACACACGACTGATGTACAACAATGCTCATGAAAGACCATCATGATGGATTAAATCTGATCAATTTGTTCAACGTCCTGCATCTATGGCTAAAAGTAGAGGCAGAGGATCAGCAGGACAGCCAGGCAACTGGTAATTGCTTAAAATGAAATATATGGCAGCCTCCATATATATTTCTCACTACAGTTGTCCTTTAAAGCAGACCTGAACTCAAAATTTCCTCTCTGCTCTTCAAAAAAAATAGGCAACCGCATAATGATCTTTAAAGTAAAACATTTCTTACAGCTGATACAAATCCTGCAATACATCTGCAGTGTGTCTACTAACTGCTTTCATGGAAGAAGACCTCAATTCACTAAGCTTATCTCCTGTCTTTAATAACTCTTCTAGAGTTGTTACCATGGTGATGAGGCATGTCCTATTCAGGAAACATTTTACCTCAGGCAAGCCTAAAGTTAACTCTTCTGTCTTTAAATTAACTCTCCAATCCTTAAAATAACTCCAGAGTTAAAGACAGGCTGTTAACTGCGTGTGAAAATAACTACAGAGGAGGTAAATTAACTACAGAGAAGGTAAATTAACTACAGGAGAGGTAACTTAAGGAATGAAGAGGTAAGATAACTCTCTCACTGTGTGGAGGTAAGTTTTCTCTTGCCTTATTATCTCTAGCATGATCTTAGTGAATTGAGGCCATTGTGTTTACCAATTAGATGCTCTACTGAGGCAGCCAGCTGAGAGATCAAATGGCACTTCGTGATTAGTCACAGATGAGGGGGAATTAGACTGGATACACTCTCTAAATACACACGGTGCATTTCTCTCTGTTTTTCTTCTGTCCTGTGCAAGAGTTCAAGTACACTTTAAGAGTCTTTTTTTGCAGATCCAGCTCTTGATAGATGCACTGCTCATGTGCTTTTAGGTTTTTTTCTACCTCAAGAGAACCTGTCATAAACTAAAAAAAAGACAAAGACAAACACTTATATTGCGCTTTTCTCCTGGTGGACTCAAAGCGCCAGCGCTGCATCCACTAGGACGCGTTCCATAGGCAGTTGCGGTGTTAAGGAGACTTGCCTAAGGTCTCCTACTGAATATGTGCTGGCTTACTGAACAGGCAGAGCCGAGATTCGAACCCTGGTCTCCTGTGTCAGAGGCAGAGCTTTTAACCATTACACTATCCAACCCCATATCGTCTCTAAAATATATATGGTTTATGAGGTGAAGTATTTGTCTGGGGTTCAACTTGATGCATCTAATGTTCTGAGGAATACACAATACTGTACATAAAACCATAACCTTTCTTGTATCGGATCTCAGTCATAGATCTGTCAGCGATTCCCATGATTAGGGGGACGAGTTTTCTAACCTGCCCCACATTATCCACCCTTTACTAATGCAGGGAGCGGCCTCAGTTAATGTATATCTCATCGGAGGAATTGCTGGACGTGATGAGTGCAATTATTCAATAGGTTCCCGAAATTGTCAGCAATTTGTCATTTGATCTGGATCCTTTAAGGTGACAGCCATCTTTTATTGTTTCTATTTCCGTGCAAAGTAGCGGCCTCCCGTTGTGCTGTGCGCACCCCTGCGGTGGAACGCTTCACGCGGATAGCGATGAGCCGTCACATAGACAATTACACAACTACATCACTCACTCACCACGTGTCTTCATTTAGTTGATTTTATCACTGAGGTGGGAGAACTGATGAGTTATAACTAAAAGCTTCAGTTTCTATTTTGAGTCTTATTTATATTATTATTATTGATTTACAGTATATAGTGCCATGATCTTCTGTGGCGCTGTACAGAGTAAGAAACAAACATGGGTAGATAAAAATACAGATGTTGGTACAGGATACAGATTTAGCAGACAACATAGATGTCACACACAGTGACTAATACATTGTGACTAATAAAATGTACAGCAACCTGCAAGACACAAAAGGGACGGACTCCTTTCAAGCTTACAATCTAAAGGAAACAAGAGGCAGGGCAATATGCAAGGTATGTATCCAGACCAGAGGCAATGAGTTTTTAAGTTGCACAGGTGGTCCTCTTATTTAAAGTGAACCAGAGACTAAGCACCCTCATGTATTTTACCATATATTTCAGTGGGGACATTAGGGAAAACACCTACCCTGCTCTCTGTTTCATTCTTCACTGCTCAGCCTGCCTGTTATCAGCCCTGATATAATCCCCCACTGAGCATTCAGTCTGGCTTTGCTCAGGAATCATTATAACTGAGTCTGTCTTCTTTGAGGTCTTTTCAAGCCCAAGCCTGCCCCCTTGTGGCTCTGCTATAATGATTCCTGAGCAAAGCTAGACTGAATGCTCAGTCTGGGATTTTATCAGGGCTGGTAACAAGCAGGCTGGGCAGGGTAGTTTTTTTCTCTAATTCCCACTGATATATATTGTAAAATACATGAGGGTGCTTCGTCTCTGGTTCACTTTAAAAGGAACCCGAGGTGTGATGCCTATGGAAGCTGCCATATTTATTTCCTTTTAAACAATACCAGTTGCCTGGCTGCCCCGCTGCTGTTTCTGGTCAGTAGGGTCTAAATCACACACCTGAAACAAGCATGCAGCTAATCTTATTAGATTTGACATCTCTAAACTGCATGCTTATTTGCGGTGTATGGCTTAAAATTAACCCTGAGACGAAGTTCAGGTCCAAAGTCAGACTTTTTCCTGAAGAGAGGGAAACGTCAGGATCCTATACAGGTTTTCCACGGTGGTCTGCGTCCTCCCGTTGCTAAGGGTGGCCACCATCCACATCCATGCTGCGCCCCTCGAAAATTAGCGACTAGGCATCTTTGGGGGTCTTTTTTAAGTATATAATTGGGTACTAGAGCTTCGGCTCAAGTACACTTTAAAGCATTAGAGGCAGAGGCTCAGCAGGACAGCCAGGCAATGTGCATTATTTAACAGGAAATAAACATGTCAGCCTCCATATCTCTCTCACCTCTTGGGATATGAAGGCTGCCATATTTTTCTCCTTTTTAAATACCAGTTGCCTGGCTGTCCTGCTGATTCTCTGCCTCTAATACTTTTAGCCATAGAACCTGAACAGTCATGCAGATCATGTTTAGGATAAGGACCAGAGGCGCCAAAAAGAGTAAAAACAATACTATGTTTAAAAACTTGGGGGGAAACGTATTCACCACCCTTTCAACAGACCAAAAGCCAATGGAAACCACAATGTTTGGTCAAAAAATTCATCAATTTATTGGTACTCCCAGGTGCTACGCGTTTCACGGGATTATCCCGCTTCCTCAGGCAATCAAACAGGAGTACAAGCGATTGGGGGTCTGGAACGAACTAGAGCGCCTCAGTGAGCTTTTGGCTTTTGGTCTGTTCAAAGGGTGGTGAATACGTTTCCCCCCAAGTTTTTAAACATAGTATTGTTTTTACTCTTTTTGGCGCCTCTGGTCCTTATCCTAAACAGAATGCAGTCCACCTGTGGTGGCAAGGATCTTTCCTAATTTCTTCTACAGAGAGCGACATCTTACACCTGAGTGGGGTCAGGTTCTAATTCTCCCCACCCGCATATGGAGTGGTTGCCTAGGGGCAACCCATGTTTGTGAGTATAAATCTATTTCGATTAATTGTGTCTCTATTGCTTTGAAATACCACACCATTTGGGCTCTCGGTCTTTTGTTTTTTGTCTCTTAAGTGCAGTCATGCAGATCAGATGTTTCTGACAAAAATCTGACAAGGTTAGCTGCATGCTTGTTTCAGGTGTGTGAATCAGACATATTGAAGCCAAAGAGCTCAGCTGGACTGCCAAGCAACTGGTATTGTTTAACAGGAAATTAATATAGCAGCCTCCATACACCTCTCACTTTAGGTTCCATTCAGAAACAGGTTTTGATCCCAGGAGGTTGTTTGTAACAGGAGTAAGTCAAGCCATGTATTTTACATACTGATACATGTGTTTTTTTACTTTTTCAATGTGCTTTAAATTGTGTTTCTTAGTGTTAACGTAAAGTTATGCTAAGACAAGAATAGTCTGTATAAATGCACTGGGTACTTTATTAAGAAATGTGTATTTTTGCTTACAGTAGGAGGTTAAGGGCTCCACCTCTGACACAGAAGGCCTCGGTTCAAATTTTGGCTCTAGTTCAGTAAGCCAGCACCTAATCAGCAAGGAGTCCTTGGGCAAGACACCCTGACACTGCTACTGCCTATAGAGCGCGCCCTAGTGGCTGCAGCTCAAGTGCTTTGAGTCCACCAGGAGAAAAGTGCAATATAAATGTTATTTGTCTTGTCTTGAAGAGGAAGTGAGTGTCTGTCTGTGGGTAAACAGTGGGGGTGGTGTAACACTCTAGAGGGGTGGACAGTGAAGATGGTATAAGACCCTGGGGTGATGTACCCGGGAGTGGGTGGAGGGGAGGGTGTTGGGGTGGCTGAACAGTAGGTGTGGTTTAACCCTCTAGGGATGTGGACAGTGGGGGTAGTGTGAATCAGTGACATCATAGGCCTCCCCCCCCCCCCAAAAAAAAAAAGTCTACAATGGAATTGGTTTTAAAAAGTTGTACCGGATAGATCATAGATGAAAACAAGCCACTGTGTACCTACATAGAGCAGGAACCTACATGGGTTTGTGTTGTAAGCTTGCATGAGTGCTCCATCTGCTGGCAGCATATGGTGTATATATAACACATTCTGTGGTAACAGTTCATATTTATCTGTTTAAGTGTATGTGTACTGTGTATATAAACACACACTTTTAGTGCTGTGTATGATAAGCACACAATTCTCTTTAATGACAGATTATATCAGCAGTTTATGTAGTATGGTCTACATAGGAGGAAATCAGCAAAAATGCGGGTTTGTTTTGAAGATACGAAGTGTTAGGACAGTTCCGCTTGTCATGTGAGAAATGCTGGTGGAGGAGGCGTGAGGATCTGTGCAGGGCTAAGGCTACAGGAAGCATTTCCTGGTTTCCTTACAGGTTTTGCATAGTGTTTGCATTCAACCCTTTTTCTGGACTGCTGGGTATCCTTTTTCCTCACTCAGCAGATATTTGTGAAAGATTAGCTGATACTATCGTGGATTGTTGTCACAGTTCTGTCACGTCACTTGTACTCTTCCTCATGCTTACACGCTTCTCTATCTAAGAATGTGGACACCATTCCTTCTGTCACGTTTCACTTTGTTCTTTTTCCGTTGACCGACCTTGACGAATTGAGATAATGCATCTCAACTTGGCGGCTGAACGAGCATCCAATTCGATAATTGCTATCTAATCGGATGAAAATTGGTACTCCCAAGAGCATGCCCGATCGACAATGCAACCATTGTTGAACGGGTACACTGCTAAGTCTAACTGCCAAAATAGTAAGATACCAGCCAGCCTCCCTAATGGCAATTAGACTAAAGGTGGCCACTAACGGTCAAATTTCTAGCGAAAAATCTTTAGAGCGATCAGAAATTCTGATCGGATTGGTTGACAATAATCTCAGTTGATGGGCACAATCCATTATGAACGATTATAAAAAAATCGTCTGACTGGATTTTTGTCAAACCAAAATTTGGATTTTGTTGATTGGCTGTGATAGATAGGAAGCAACGATTGGTTCGTTGATGGTGTAGTGAACGATTTTTCTTCTGATCAGAATTTCTGATCGCTCTAATAATTTTTCGCTAGAAATTGGACCATTAGTGGCCACCTTTAGCAACCGCCGTTCAGGAAATACTTTTGAAAACGAGGAAAACATTGAGAATCCCCCATGAGGAGAGGGACCAGCCCAAAACCTGTCGGTTCTGTCAGATTTTAACTGCTTCTTTTTTTCGCTGGAATGGTCCTTAAAGAGGAGCTGTTAGGTATAAGGTCTCAGAGAAAAAAAAACACATGTATCAGTAGCTAAAGATTGGCTGTACTTACATTACATATGCATTTCACTGTCCACGCTTGGATTTCACAGAATTTTTATATAGTATTTGCAGAGAATGATGCTCCTTGACAGCTCATGGCAGGTTCCATGTTTGTCTGTCTCCTATGAAGCCAAATGTGTCGTCATGTCCTCCCTGCTTCCTGATGATTAGACTCAGAAAAAAGACAACACTACTGTGCAGTGAATATTAATTAGCCGTGTGGCTAGGAACAATAGCGGACTCATGCAGTATACTCTGCCCAGAGATTTTTCAGTGCTGTGAGCTGGACTGCGTTACAAGCTGTTGTAACATGAGCCTGTAACTTCTCACTAGCAGCAGAGGGGAGGACCCAAGGTGGGAAGAAGCAGCCTCAGAATGCTTTGCAGTATGGTATGCGGCTTCTCGGCCTCTTAAGAGCTTGGGAATAAAGAGCCTTGCTGTTCAGCACACATCAAAAGTAAGAGAGATTATTGCCTTTTTGGCTTCCTTCTAAACTGTTTAACACAGGAGAATAGAGGTTTAAATTAGCTTTTGCAGCCTGACAGTTACTCTTTAAAAGTGTTAGAGCACTTAGAGGACCTGTGCTGCTTTGAGCAATATTAAAGTGAAATGCTCATAAATTGACCTCTAATGATTTCTGCAATCATCGGTTTACTACAATAATAAGGTGCTCTTTTGTTCACCACAAATACCATCCAAAGCAGAGTCAATACTGTTGGTATCAAGGTGCATTTTCTATCTTATGATGTGCCCCTGCTCCCTGACTCAGTAGGCGTTGTTTTACCATGTAAAGCTGTAGCTTTTGGACCTCTAGAACAGCAGGTTGGGAGATGAGTAGCATGATTTGTAAAATGTAAGTGTAAATCTGTATGGTCTCAGTTTTTCTATACGAGGGCTGGTGGTAGATTGCTTTTCAGACAACAGTTTATCAATGCCAGTGCAGATCTTCTCATAAATCATAAATTCTAAAACCAGTCACCACCAAATTTTGGAGTGTGATACCTATGGGGTTGTGAGCAACTTTAAAAATAACGTGACTAAAACCGAAGGTCTACATTTCTCTCTAAGAGTTAAGCTCTCTGCCTCCAACAGTCCGACAGTCCCCCAACATCCTCCCTCCCCCCCCCCCCCCCCCCCCCCTCAGCAAGGCAGGCTGCTTCTTACCTGTCGGCCTACCTTAAGCTTCATGTTGCTGGCTGAACCGTAGCTTGAAGCTTGGGTGGATTGCCTGGAGGCAACTCCATCTGCCTATCCCACAGTTTGCTATGGTTTACCTACCGACACAACTGTATATATAATTTCTTTAGAAAACTTGTTAGGAGGCGAGACATTGATACATGCAAGCTAATTTATGTTATGTTATGTTTTGGTTTCTTTTTTTTTTATTTACTTTTTCTTCTTTTTTTATTATACCTTATCCTGTTATTGTGGGAACATTGAAGGTCCAACTAGGCCTTGTCATTTTTGCTTTATTTTTGTTTGTTTTACTATTTTGGTAATGGCCATTGTATGGTGACATCAGGTGTCAGGAAGGGATGGGTAGAAGGCTTACGATGCCCCTACCATCATATTATAACCAAGTTAGGGCGGACCACTTTCCATGCTTTATGGGCTCCGGTATCTAAATGTCACAACTGAGTTTTGATATGTTCCATGTTATGATTGGATCTCGGTTATCATTGACTGGTTCATGTGCTTGTTTTGATTGTATTTTGAACATTTGTCTTCAATAAAAATATTTAACAAAATGGTCACAAGAATCAGGACTTCTGCACTGGTAAGATGTGTGCTTGTGTTGATAAGGAATATAGTAGCATGGTTTGTTTTGAGGGACTGATGCCATTACAACATTTGAGGGCCCCTCTAGATAGGTATAAGGAGAAGGGGTTCGAAGGTGAGACCCCATACATATGTCGGTTAAAGGTGACAGGAGGGAAGGAAATATGAAAATTGTTTGAGTGGGCTTAGAGTGGTCCTCAGTATCCAAGAGTTTGGATTTTCAGTCAGAGGAAATTTAATCAGGAGGAAATTCTGAGTACTG
>NC_090652.1:272109528-272192028 GCF_040937935.1 Hyperolius riggenbachi | reverse complement strand
AAATTCCCCTTCTCCCCTGTCGCAGTAACATTTGGCATCACAAGTTATCTGAATTTCACAATTGTACAATAGTGAGTACACCAGGATTGTAACTTTGAACTTTAACAGGATGTATTTAGCTGTTAAGGAGCTGTGTTTTTTTCTATGTTTAGACTAATGTTCTTTTTTAAGAACGATGACATCAGTAGTGAAACCACACTGGTCCTAAAGATGACCAAATACTACTCTGACAGCCCAGAGAAGAAAAAAACTGCAGAAAACAAGATATATTTTGGACTTTGCATAATTTATTACAGCCACTTCATGGAGCAATTTTCTCTTTTGCAAAAAATAGTTCCTTTACTGTAGACTTCCTTGTAGGGCTCTGAGAAAACAATGTATAGATCTGAGTAGGAAAGTATTTCTGCCATGTCTAGAAATCTATGTCCATGCAGTCAAGCAACAGAAAAACAAATTCTGATTTTAATCTGATGGCAGCAGGTAAGAGGGCTCCCTATTTTTTGTATATTTAATAAATACCGGTAAAATGTTAACAAGGTTTATAATTGTCTATTAGTGTTTAAAGAACTGTAGTAAAAATAACATACTGATTCAAATTGCTTATATTTCACAATAGAAATTTATAGATTGAGTCAGCGTTTGCTCATTGTAAAATCTTTCCTCTACCTGATTTACATTCTGAAATTTATCTCAGGTGGTGACATCTTTAATTCTGCCAGGTGATCTGTACGGAATGTTCGTTACTGAGAGTTGTATGCACAGGGGGAGATATCGCTTACTTTGCATTTGGAAAAATACATTATTTCCCACAGTGCAACAAGTCTCACAGACCGCAAACTGTCAGGGCCATGGTCATGACATCACACTGTGGGAGGGGTTTCACCACACAAACCCCACCCTTATAATCTAGGTAAAGGTAACGGTATAGATTTCAAGTAACATCATTTTACTGGACATGCGCATAGCTTTCTCGTGCATGCCTAGTATGGATGCGCTCATCCGCAGCCGGGGGCGTGGCCAGAAGATGAAGAGGGACCCTGCGCCGGAATGGGGGTCTCTAGCAGGATCTGAGAAGCCTCTGGGCCAACCACAGGCTCCCGGCTACTGAGGTTAGTGTCTAACTAGCAAATAATAGAAGAGGTCTGGGCTCCGGCTGGATTTGCCGTTTTAGCTTGATTCAGTAAGTGTTATCATAGCTACAAAACACCATAACCTTACGGCACGCAGGCCTTTGTCAAATGCTAACTCACGCCACACAGTGACTTCAGTATAAACTTTATTGCAATTTACACAAACACACCCCAGCCGGCAGGCACCACCGTAAGGAGACACAATTGTAGTTAGAGACCAATACATAGATCATAAAAAGCATCTTAAATTAAAGTCCTTATTCAAATGGTCTAGAGCAGAGCTGGGGTGGTCCGCCCATGATGCCACCTGAATGACGGGCATCAGGCAGCATCCCGGCCCCTCCCTCCCGGCCGCCGCTGGTTTACCTTCTTGGAACAAGAGGCCGCTGTTTAAAGAAGGTAAACCAGTGGTAGCCTAGGGGGGGTTGCAGGCTGGCTATATTGGGGGGACATACCTATCTAACCTACTCTGGGGGAACCTACCTGGCTAACCTATACTGGGGGAACCTACCTGGCTAACCTATACTGGTGGAAACCTACCTGGCTAACCTATACTGGGGAAACCTACCTAGCTAACCTGTACTGGTGGAAACCTACTTGGCTAACCTGTACTTGGGAAACCTACCTGGCCAACCTGTACTGGGGAAACCTACATGGCTAACCTATACTGGGGAAACCTACCTATCTAACTTACTCTGGGGGAACCTACCTGGCTAACCTATACTGGGGGAACCTACATGGATAATCTATACTGGGGAAACCTACCTAGCTAACCTATACTGGGGAAACCTACCTAGCTAACCTATACTGGGGAAACCTACCTGGCTAACCTATAATTGAGGAGACCTACCAGGCTACACTACACTGGGGAAACCTACCTGGCTAACCTATACTGGGGAAACCTACCTAGCTAACCTATACTGGTGGAAACCTACCTGGCTAACCTGTACTGGGGAAATCTACCTAGCTAACCTATACTGGGGAAACCTACCTAGCTAACCTATACTGGTGGAAACCTACCTGGCTAACCTGTACTTGGGAAACCTAACTGGCCAACCTGTACTGGGGAAACCTACATGGCTAACCTATAATTGGGGAGACCTACCTATCTAACTTACTCTGGGGGAACCTACCTGGCTAACCTATACTGGGGGAACCTACATGGATAATCTATACTGGGGAAACCTACCTGGCTAACCTATACTGGGGAAACCAACCTGGCTAACCTATACTGAGGGCACCTACCTAGCTAACCTATACTGGGGGCATCTATATGTGGCTTCGTATATAAGGGGCACCTATACCTGGCTACCGACCTATGAGGGTGTTTTTTTTTTTTTTAATGTACCGCAGCTATAACTTGCAGTGTAAATTGTCTGGTCCTGGGCAAGCATTCCAAATCTGGGATGGGGTGGGGGAATCTTCACAAGCTTGCCTCAGACAAGAGGCCGCTGTTTAAAGAAGGTAAACCAGTGGTGGCCTAGGGGGGTTGCAGGCTGGCTATATTGGGGGGACATTCCTATCTAACCTACTCTGGGGGAACCTACCTGGCTAACCTATACTGGGGGAACCTACCTGGCTAACCTATACTGGGGAAACCTACATGGCTAACCTGTACTGGGGAAACCTACCTGGCTAATCTGTACTTGGGAAACCTACCTAGCTAACCTATACTGGTGGAAACCTACCTGGCTAACCTGTACTGGGGAAATCTACCTAGCTAACCTATACTGGGGAAATCTACCTAGCTAACCTATACTGGTGGAAACCTACCTGGCTAACCTGTACTGGGGAAACCTACCTGGCTAACCTGTACTGGGGAAACCTACCTGGCCAACCTGTACTGGGGAAACCTACATGGCTAACCTATACTGGGGAAACCTACCTATCTAACTTACTCTGGGGGAACCTACCTGGCTAACCTATACTGGGGGAACCTACATGGATAATCTATACTGGGGAAACCTACCTAGCTAACCTATACTGGGGAAACCTACCTAGCTAACCTATACTGGGGAAACCTACCTGGCTAACCTATAATTGAGGAGACCTACCAGGCTACACTACACTGGGGAAACCTACCTGGCTAACCTATACTGGGGAAACCTACCTAGCTAACCTATACTGGTGGAAACCTACCTGGCTAACCTGTACTGGGGAAATCTACCTAGCTAACCTATACTGGGGAAACCTACCTAGCTAACCTATACTGGTGGAAACCTACCTGGCTAACCTGTACTTGGGAAACCTAACTGGCCAACCTGTACTGGGGAAACCTACATGGCTAACCTATAATTGGGGAGACCTACCTATCTAACTTACTCTGGGGGAACCTACCTGGCTAACCTATACTGGGGGAACCTACATGGATAATCTATACTGGGGAAACCTACCTGGCTAACCTATACTGGGGAAACCAACCTGGCTAACCTATACTGAGGGCACCTACCTAGCTAACCTATACTGGGGGCATCTATATGTGGCTTCGTATATAAGGGGCACCTATACCTGGCTACCGACCTATGAGGGTGTTTTTTTTTTTTTTAATGTACCGCAGCTATAACTTGCAGTGTAAATTGTCTGGTCCTGGGCAAGCATTCCAAATCTGGGATGGGGTGGGGGAATCTTCACAAGCTTGCCTCAGACAAGAGGCCGCTGTTTAAAGAAGGTAAACCAGTGGTGGCCTAGGGGGGTTGCAGGCTGGCTATATTGGGGGGACATTCCTATCTAACCTACTCTGGGGGAACCTACCTGGCTAACCTATACTGGGGGAACCTACCTGGCTAACCTATACTGGGGAAACCTACATGGCTAACCTGTACTGGGGAAACCTACCTGGCTAATCTGTACTTGGGAAACCTACCTAGCTAACCTATACTGGTGGAAACCTACCTGGCTAACCTGTACTGGGGAAATCTACCTAGCTAACCTATACTGGGGAAATCTACCTAGCTAACCTATACTGGTGGAAACCTACCTGGCTAACCTGTACTGGGGAAACCTACCTGGCTAACCTGTACTTGGGAAACCTACCTGGCCAACCTGTACTGGGGAAACCTACATGGCTAACCTATACTGGGGAAACCTACCTATCTAACTTACTCTGGGGGAACCTACCTGGCTAACCTATACTGGGGGAACCTACATGGATAATCTATACTGGGGAAACCTACCTAGCTAACCTATACTGGGGAAACCTACCTAGCTAACCTATACTGGGGAAACCTACCTGGCTAACCTATAATTGAGGAGACCTACCAGGCTACACTACACTGGGGAAACCTACCTGGCTAACCTATACTGGGGAAACCTACCTAGCTAACCTATACTGGTGGAAACCTACCTGGCTAACCTGTACTGGGGAAATCTACCTAGCTAACCTATACTGGGGAAACCTACCTAGCTAACCTATACTGGTGGAAACCTACCTGGCTAACCTGTACTTGGGAAACCTAACTGGCCAACCTGTACTGGGGAAACCTACATGGCTAACCTATAATTGGGGAGACCTACCTATCTAACTTACTCTGGGGGAACCTACCTGGCTAACCTATACTGGGGGAACCTACATGGATAATCTATACTGGGGAAACCTACCTGGCTAACCTATACTGGGGAAACCAACCTGGCTAACCTATACTGAGGGCACCTACCTAGCTAACCTATACTGGGGGCATCTATATGTGGCTTCGTATATAAGGGGCACCTATACCTGGCTACCGACCTATGAGGGTGTTTTTTTTTTTTTTAATGTACCGCAGCTATAACTTGCAGTGTAAATTGTCTGGTCCTGGGCAAGCATTCCAAATCTGGGATGGGGTGGGGGAATCTTCACAAGCTTGCCTCAGACAAGAGGCCGCTGTTTAAAGAAGGTAAACCAGTGGTGGCCTAGGGGGGTTGCAGGCTGGCTATATTGGGGGGACATTCCTATCTAACCTACTCTGGGGGAACCTACCTGGCTAACCTATACTGGGGGAACCTACCTGGCTAACCTATACTGGGGAAACCTACATGGCTAACCTGTACTGGGGAAACCTACCTGGCTAATCTGTACTTGGGAAACCTACCTAGCTAACCTATACTGGTGGAAACCTACCTGGCTAACCTGTACTGGGGAAATCTACCTAGCTAACCTATACTGGGGAAATCTACCTAGCTAACCTATACTGGTGGAAACCTACCTGGCTAACCTGTACTGGGGAAACCTACCTGGCTAACCTGTACTGGGGAAACCTACCTGGCTAACCTGTACTGGGGAAACCTACCTGGCTAACCTATACTGGGGGAACCTACCTGGCTAATCTATACTGGGGAAACCTACCTGGCTAACCTATACTGGGGAAACCTACCTGGCTAACCTATACTGGGGAAACCTACCTAGCTAACCTAAACTGGTGGAAACCTACCTGGCTAACCTGTACTGGGGAAACCTACCTGGCTAACCTGTACTGGGGAAACCTACCTGGCTAACCTATACTGGGGAAACCTACCTGGCTAACCTATACTGGGGAAACCAACCTGGCTAACCTATACTGAGGGTACCTACCTAGCTAACCTATACTGGGGGCATCTATACATGGCTTCCTATATAAGGGGCACCTATACCTGGCTACCGACCTATGAGGGTTTTTTTTTTTTTTTGTTATGTACCGCAGCTATAACTTGCGGTGTAAATTGTCTGGTCCTGGGCAAGCATTCCAAATCTGGGAGGGGGGTGGGGGAATCTTCACAAACCTGCCTCAGGCAGCAAAAAGTATGTTTTCTACTGGCTTCAGGAGTCTCAGTAAACATTCCACAGAGATGGACCTGACAGGACTGAAGATGTCACCACATGTGATACATTTCAGAATGTATGTCTGGGTGTGCAAATACTGACTCCATTATATAGATATAAATATATGTAATTGTATTCATTAGGTTATTTTCACTACAGTCCTCTATACAGTTGTATGTTATGTAGTATGTGGTTACTGGTTGGGGTCAAAGGAATGTTGCCATTGTCAGCTGCAGGGCGCTGCAGACTACCAGTGCATGCTGGGACTTTTAGTCTGTAGACATCTGGTAAACTTAGATCCTCAGTGACTGGCTGTGAGATAATTTTAGCCTGGCATTGCAGGCAGACCTTTTCTTCCTCAGCTCAGCCCCGTCCCCGCAAGTCACATGCTGTTTTTCACTTATGCAATTAGCTCTGTTTACAGATTGCCTGTTATTGAATGAACAACGGCGCTAGCCATATCAACTCGCTGCAGACCTGCCTTTCCCTTGCCAGACACCGTGCCAAGGTTATCGTCTTACACAGGCTTGGATGTCTTCCAGCTGTTTAATTATAATGTCTCATAAGCAGCTATTTCTAGTTCCATTAGTTTATGAACGTAATATGCTATTTTATCTCCCTGATTAGCACTTCATTTAGGCCAGCTTAGCAGCCTGGCATCAGACATCCCTCCTGCCTTTACCCCTGAGCGTTCTTGCAGCCAGGTGCGCCGCGTGGCTTTACCGACATGGCATTGGTGAGAATCTGGATCTCCTGTCTTACAGACCATATACAGGCAAACATGCCTTTTAATCCTGTGGATGGTTTGGTGGCATTGTGGCTAGAAAGCTCACTATGCAACACTAGAGGTGTATTTGAAATCTGGGCGGCCAGAAATAGCAGATAGTAGAATATCAGTAAATGTAACGATATTAGACTCTTGCAGTGCTAATTATAATAGTAAAATCAATGTTTTATTACAGCTAATCCTAACCCTATTCTCACACAGAATCCTCCCCCTACCGATGCCTAACCTTGACCCACACACCTTTAACGGTGACCCAGCCCTCCGCCCAAAACCTGATTTTAACCATTCCTCTCATAGCTAACCTTAACCACCCCCACCTGTCTGACTTTAACTTTACCCTCCCCCCCCCCCCTTTTCCTTGTCAATCCGTTTTCAGTTCTAAGCAATGGCTATGAGTGGAGATGTATCCTCCATTTTCATTATATGTGACCCTGGCACACGCTATTTATTGGGCGCCAAATTTACACCTATAGCCATTCTTATCAAGTGCTGCCTGGATTTCCGCCCAAACTTTTAGCAACTCTTGGGTGTCCAAAATTCCTGTTACCGTTATTAGGGTCCCAGGCTTAACCACTCACTGCACCTCGTGCCGTATATCTATGCCCTGGGAAACTTCATCTGAAGTCCAAGGGACGAATATTAGTCTGCTACTCGCCACAGCTATTGCTGCCACTCGCTCCCGCTCGTGTTTTCGTCGTGGATCGTTAGAGGGGAGATTTATGAATTAGAACGCAGTTCCCATTCATTGATCTAAGTACCCGTGTCAATGATCGCCAGCGTCATGAGATGCTTGCGGTCAATGTAATTATGGAAGTACCGCGTCCACGCATTACTTCCTGTTAGTGTACCTATAGTACGCTAACAGGAAATAATGCACAAGGTGATTAAGTTATTGGTGAATGAAAGGATAATATTTGCATGGAGTTGGTACCTTCACCTCTTGTTTGCCTGGATTTCTTCCTTCATTCCAAAAACACAAAAAACTAATTAACTCCCTCTGAAAATTGGCCTTGGGCTTGATACACACGCCCAATAGTTTCTGACCAAGGTGGCTGGCTGAGACCACCTCTCCCAAGAATCTAGCTCATGTGCAATGACCCTGATGCTGTGCCGAGAGATCTGGACTGCCTCACATCTCTAATCACAGGCCAAGGCCATTGATTTTCTTACCTGCCCCGCTCTTTCATGCTACGCCATAGTTCCTTCGTCCCCCCACCCCTCCATAGCCACAGAATGCGTTGCTAGCCTGCACAGAACTTGGCTCCGAACTGTTTGAATATGGACTTAGGCTATGACAGGGACATTAGATTATAACTATGGTTGATCATCAGAGGCAGCTGTATGACTGATATTGCGGTCAATTCCCTCCCTTAGTGTGATGTCAGGGCCATGGCCCTGACAGTTTCCTGTCTGTGAACCCTGTTGGATTGTGGGAAATACAACCATTTCCAACGGCCAAGAAAGCAGCATCTCCTTCTTTACATAGAACTCTCAGTAATGAACATTCCGTACAGATCACCTCACAGGACTAAAGAGAGCACCCCCAGTAATATATTTCCGAATGTAAATCCGGGAGAGAGAAGGGTTTACAGTGGGCTAATCATTTCTGAATATTGTAAGTTAATATTGTATTAAGTAAGCAATTTAATTAATTTATATTCACTACAGTTCTTCTTTAACTATGTACTTTGCACAGTGCTGTGGAAGATGCCAGCACTAATCAAATGCTCAGTGCTTGGTGTGTTCAGTAGGCTTAAAGAGACTCTGAAGCCTCCAGAAAATGCAGTTTTTGTGTTACAATGTTGTTAGACATGAATGCCCCCTCTGAAATCTCAATGAATTCCCCCCCCCCCCCCCCCCCAAACCACAGGGCAAAAATCCACAACTTTTCTGGTCGTGGATTTTGCTGCCCGGGAAAGCAGAGCTTTGGGTTGCAGCTCTGCCTCAAAGCACGTCAATCAGCGCTGATCGCCGCCTCTCCCTGCCTCTCTCAGTCAAAGAAGACTGAGAGGTGCGGAGGAGAGGCGGCAATCCGCGCAGATTGATGGAGGAGGGGCCGAGCTACTGCTCAAAGCTCTACCTCTATGCGGAAGCGCTGCCCATATCCTCCCCCCCCGGGATTTCGGGGGGATTAACTGAGATTTCAGCCACGGGGATGCGGTGTTTCAGAGGGGGCATTCATGCCTAACAACATTGTAAACTGCGATTTCTAGAGACTTCAGAGTCTCTTTAAAGGGATACTGTAGGGGGGTCGGGGGAAAATGAGCTGAACTTACCCGGGGCTTCTAATGGTCCCCCGCAGACATCCTGTGCCGGCAGCCGCTCACCGATGCTCCGGCCCCGCCTCCGGTTCACTTCTGGAATTTCTGACTTTAAAGTCAGAAAACCACTGTGCCCGCGTTGCTGTGTCCTCGATCCCACTGATGTCATCAAGAGCGCACAGCGCAGGCCCAGTATGGTCTGTGTCTGCGCAGTACACTCCTGGTGACATCAGCGGGAGCGAGGACACGGCAACGCAGGCGCAGTGGTTTTCTGACTTTAAAGTCAGAAATTCCAGAAGTGAGCCGGAGGCGGGGCCAGAGCATTGGGGAGTGGCTGCGCCAACACAGGATGTCTGCGGGGGACCATTAGAAGCCCCGGGTAAGTTCAGCTCATTTTCCCCCGACCCCCCTACAGTATCCCTTTAAGTAATTAGAAGTCAGTATACATTTGTATGCTCGTTTCATGTAAACGTGTACAGCTTGAAAGTAGACGAGTCAAATACTGGTAAGGAATTTATCATATACAGTTTTTCTCCACCTGATGCTTCCACTGATATACTAAAAATGGAAACTATGCAGAATTTCTATTGTTTCCTTATTCCTTTTACTGGGTGTTGAAGTATCCAGTTTCCACAATGGAAAGTGTTCAGTGTTTTCCTGGTAGGCACAATGTCTGTCAACACTGGTCCACAATAAGCCAACAATGGAATGCTCATGTAAACACAGTGGCGTACCAAGGGCTGGTCCTCCAGGTTTCCCAGGTGTCATATAATAAAATAGTCCAGTGCTTGATCACGCTTAGTCAAAAATATGCAAAATGCTTTTAAAAGAGTCACAGAAATTCAAAGACACATTAAAGCCAGCAATGTTCTTATTTACTTGCTTATATCCCTCAAGGGTTTGAGTAGTCAGCCTGCCTCTACCAGGTTTGCTGGTATTTTTAAAGAGCAACCTCTCTGAACAGTCTGTAGATGCAGCATGTTACTTTTATTGGAAAGTCATGAAAAGCTTCTTGCGTGAAGTGACACACGGGCATGTATGGGGACTGCACAAGGTTAGCATTTGATTGCTTAAAAAACATCCTAGCAAGCAGGCAGAAGGAGGAGCTGTGGCATAAATGTGTTGCGGCCACACTAAACACACATGGGCACTAGAGGTTCTGGATTGAGCTGAGGAGTCTTTAAAGTGTAACTGTCGGGGCATAAAATCAACAATCAATTCTTTATTTTTATCTGGTAAACCAGTAATAAGGATGCTAACCAGGCAATCCAAAAGTTAAAATCACTATTACTTTTCCTGTTAATAAATTATCATTCCCCAGTCCCCTGACTCTTATTTGGTACATAAAAATTTGGTACACAAAAAGAAAGTTGCAGGGCATGCTGGGTTGTCCTTTTTTGCTTTTCTATTTCCCCTCAGACTTAACTATTGCAGCCTGATTGGCTGAAGCCTCTTTCCCTCCTGTTTTCTCCTCCCACACCTCTGTTCCTCTCTGATTGGCCAATATTCCTCATGCTGAGACAATGCACTTTCTATAGTGGAGGGTGGGCAATGCATACATAATCAGGCAGAGGAGAGTAAGGATGGAAATTACATCAGGATTGGCTTCAAAATAGCTACAGTTAAAATGAGAAATTTTAAGAAGGATTTTCTCTTTTTTTTTTTTTTTTTTTTTTTTTACTGTAGAAAAATCACTAAAATCAAAATGTGGACAGTGCAATACATGTGTTATGTAAGTAGAGAAAGTATTTATCTACTTACGTATGTGTGTTTTTTTTCCTGAGATAGTATGACTGACAGCTCCTCTTTAAAAGAATGGACACCCACTTAAAAAGTACAGACAGCCCATTTGTGCCTTGTTGTGTATGGACTGTCCGTCTAAAGATGGACAGTTGGCAACCCTGGCCTCTACCTTGTGGAGCTGAGCAGGGACTAATAAAACACAAGGGACAGTAAAGTGACAGTTTGCTGTTTTGTGTTCTCTGAGGTCTGCTGTACACGGTTTCTTCTTAAATCACTTTTTAGGTCAGAAGGCCACATTTGGTAGACTGCCTTGCCAGGAGTCAGGTGCATGGAATATTCAAGAAATCGGTGAAAAAAAAATAAAAATATATAAATATATATATATATATATATATATATATATATATATATATATATATATATATATATATATATATATATATATATATATATATATATAGTATGTCAATACAACAAAGCTAAGCACAAAGTAAATAAAATACAAACCCCAGGTGCTGTGCAAGCAACCACCAGTAATTGCATATGTGGTAAGCAGGTAAGCATGTCCCTACTCGGATGAGAGAACCCCACTTGTGCTCACACTCCAGAACAGAAAAGAGTTAGGCTGCTTAAACACTAAGGCGTTACAGGTGCACGTTAGTGCGCCTGTAACGCTCCCCCAACGCACAGCAATGTAACACAAGTGGGCTATTCACACTGCCCACGTTGCGTTACATGTAACGCTGCACGTTCCCCGCAAAATGCAGCATGCTACGGCGTTGGAGCGGCTATAGCCGCGTTAGACTGTTTGCACATGCTCAGTGGGGGGCGGAGAGGAGGCGGGGAGATGCAGCTACAGTAGCCGCGCACATGGCTACTTAATATGCACTGCACTGGCGGCCGCTGATTGGCCGGCGGGTCCACGTGATGCGGAGTGTCTCGCTCCGCATCACGTGGTCCCGCCGGCCAATCAGCGCCACTCTGGGAGACCTTATACGGATAGAGCCGCCTAATGCGGCTTACTCTACCGTCCTCTCCCGCACCACCATACGTTGCGTTAGGTGCACGTTATGCGACCTTAACGTAGCACCTAACACAACGTCTTGGTGTGCAAGTAGCCTAAAAGTAGAAACTGGGAGGAGGTTTCTAAAGAATATAAAATAATTAAAAACAGGTTAAAAATGAAGGCAAGTACTGGCTTACCATCTGGTATTAATTTGTTAACAGAGGCACCAACAAGGATATAAATGTTTAAAAACCGTTTAAAAAAGGGGGAAGTTGTGGTGGGCTTACCTCCCTCGTAGATAAAGACTAAGAAACGTTACTTAGATTCAAGGTAAAATGTATTACCGGTAAGTGCTCCAAAATGCAACACTTTTCGCAGGTCACAATCCCGCTTCATCAGGCAAATAATTGGAGAAAAACAATTAGCGTCTGTGTAGCAGCCAAGCTCCTCTGGCTTACCATCAGGCAAATTTGACCAATCTGCTGATTCCCTAAATAATTTGAGCACCATGAAAGATTATGCGTTTCACAAGTATCGGGCTCTGGATTATTATGCTTTCCTTCGTAGTATTGCATGATATACAATGATAATCACAAGCTGCTAGTTAAAAAAAAAAAAGTAACTGCATCATAGGACAAAAACAATCAATAATTAGGTCCAGGTACAAAGAAACGTTTTGGACAAAAAAAAAAAAACTACCTCATCAGCTCACTCATACTTTTTGCCTTCTTTGCAATTTATTTACATTGTTTTATTTGGCAACTTGTAATTGCCACTGTACACTGATAATGTGAGTGCTAACTAGTGTTGGTGTTCAAATTCAGTATAATGAATTTGGCAGGGCCGTGGAGTTTAGGCAATAATCATCCGACTCCTACTCCGACTCCATGTACCCAAAATGGCTCCAACTCCTCGACTCCGACGTCTTACTCTAATACTAAGACTGTGGATTTGGTACAAAAGTCATCTGACTCCGACTCCTCAGTTGATGAAACCTCAGACTCCAGCTCCAATTTAGGTACCCAAAATTACTCAGACTCCTCGACTCTGACTCCACAGCCCTGAAATTGGGAACACCCAGATACTCCTGATGACCGCTGTTCAGCACTGAACAAGCAGACAGGGTCCGGAGGAGTTCTCTGACTTGCATCGGAATCACGTGGAACTTAACATTACATGCAAGTCATTGAACTCCTGGACCTATCCGCTTGCTCAGTGCTGAACAGCGGTCATCAGGAGTATCTGGGTGTTCCAGATTCGCTATGCCGAATTTGAACACCAACTGTAGTGCTAAATTCTTTGTATGCCTTTTATTTTAATTGCACTTGACATTAAAGGACGCATCTTTGTATAGAACCTTGCCAGGGAGTTCTTTTATAAATATTAAATTAAAAACTGACCATTCCCATGAAGAGATGGATTAGTCAAACACCTGTCAGTTCCGCCAGATTTCTACAATTTACTGTAAGTGACAGCAACATAAGAGAAAAGTAATTTATGGCTCATTTTACTCTGTGAGAAACCTACTTCTTATTTGTATGCGTTTACATGTATTTTACAATTTTTCTATTTTTTTGCGATAGTGGTCCTTTAAATGCATTTCTTTTTAGCTCTTTGACTTTCTAATGAGTGCAGAAACTTTGCCTGTGCTGTTCAGTAACCCGTCCGCGGCTTTTTTGTTGACAGTTCGACGGGGTGATGTACTCGCAGCTTGGAGTGGCATTCGTCCATTGGTCACAAATCCCCATTCTACAGACACGCAATCAATATCCCGCAATCACGTTGTTGATGTTTCTGAGAGTGGTCTCGTCACAATAGCAGGTAAGGTAATCTTCTTGTAAATAGAGGTTGTCTGCCAGTATTGACTCTTCACCTGTAAAGCAGAGCCTTCTATTTAAAGCTACATTCAGCAAGTGGTTTTTTTCTTACTTTTTTGTATTACTATTTAGATACTATTGCCCTGATTCACTAACCTGCGGTAGGATTGCTGTGCACAGACAGCACATGGCAATTTTATCGTTATGCTGACAGCTCAGCGCGTTGTGTAGTTTGGGTTATCTGAGTTACGCATGCTGTACCGCGCTGCAGCATCCGTTACCCCCTAAAAACAACGGTCATTTATACCTTTTTAGAAGTCCATTGCCAGGCAGAGATCTCAGTATATCATTTAATAGCTCAGTAACTAAATATGGTCAAATGCTCATTTTTGTGTGAAACTAGATTTGTACAGCTAAAAAAAAATTATGTAGCCTCGTAATATCACTGCATGACCTGAAGCAGTTGATTTGAAATTTGTAGTGGTAGCTTTTTTGGAGGAAACTGTTGTCGCTGTTTGGATTGCAGCATCCTGCTCTCTAGACCAGGGCTTTTCAACCTGTGGTACGCGTACCACCAGTGGTACTTTGCTGTTGGCCAGGTGGTACATTCCAAGTTTACCTGCTACTTAATTGCTCACCTGACGCTTGTCCTGGTCCCGTCCTGCCACCACAAAGTTCGGCTACCCCTCGCAGCCCCGCCGTCACTGTGCACCGTTCGCCTGGCTGTCTCTTCACTGATATGTACCATCCACCCTGTGTTTCCTTCCTTTAAAGTTTTGCTCTGTCTCTTCACTGAGCCCGGGTTACCACCGATCTGAGGTCTGAACTATTACAAAGGACAGCACAGTGAGGAGCAAGCAAAGGGGAACCGAACTTTGTGGTGAGTCACTCTCTGGTGGTGGGGGAGGCTACCTGTATTGAAGGGGGGGGGGAACTGGATATGCTACCTATATTGGCAATCTACCTACAGACTGCTAATGGCAATCTGTAGGCAGGGCCGGTTCAAGTAATAATTGGGCCCTAGGGCAAGATTAGCCTGGGGGTCCCCCCAACAGACACCCCCCTGACCAAAAAGCGTCATTAGAGGCCCTTTGTTGCAGCCAAATCTCCCTCCTAGGCCCCTGAGCTGGCTGATGACCCTCCACCAATCACCTCCCAACTTAACAGACTCTGCAGAGTCCCTGGGGAGCAACAGTTAAGATGGGGGAGGGACACCATGGGGGCCCCTACAGGCTCTGGGGCCCAGGGGCAATTGTCCATTGTTTCCTATGGTAGCTCCGGCCCTGTCTGTAGGCTTGCAATCTGATTTTAATCCTTTTCCCCACCAATGCCTCCTGCTATTCCACTCCCATATGCCCCCCCCCCCCCTTTTCTTAACCACTTGAGGACCACAGTCTTTTCGCCCCTTAAGGACCAGAGCCTTTTTCTCCATTCAGACCACTGCAGCTTTCACGGTTTAATGCTCGGTCATACAACCTACCACCTAAATGAATTTTACCTCCTTTTCTTGTCACTAATACAGCTTTCTTTTGATGCTATTTGATTGCTGCTGCGAGTTTTACTTTTTATTATATTCATCAAAAAAGACATGAATTTTGTCAAAAAAATGACTTTTTTAACTTTCTGTGCTGACATTTTTCAAATAAAGTAAAATTTCCTATACACTTGAGCGCGAAAGTTATTCTGCTACATGTCTTTGATAAAAAAAAAAACCATTCAGTGTATATTTATTGGATTGGGTAAAAGTTATAGCGTTTACAAACTATGGTGCCAAAAGTGAATTTTCCCATTTTCAAGAATCTCTGACTTTTCTGCGCACCTGTCAGGTTTCATGAGGGGCTAAAATTCCAGGATAGTACAAATACCCGCCAAATGACCCCATTTTGGAAAGAAGACATCCCAAAGTATTCAGTGAGAGGCATGGTGAGTTCATAGAAGATTTTATTTTTTGTCACAAGTTAGCGGAAAATGACACTTTGTGAAAAAAAAAAAAAAAAAGTTTCCATTTCTTCTAACTTGCGACAAAAAAAATGAAATCTGCCACGGACTCACTATGCTACTCTCTGAATACCTTGAAGTGTCTACTTTCCAAAATGGGGTCATTTGTGGGGTGTGTTCACTGTCCTGGCATTTTGGGGGGTGCCTAATTGTAAGCACCCCTGTAAACCTAAAGATGCTCATTGGACTTTGGGCCCCTTAGCGCAGTTAGGCTGCAAAAAAGTGCCACACATGTGGTATTGCCGTACTCAGGAAAAGTAGTATAATGTGTTTTGGGGTGTATTTTTACACATACCCATGCTGGGTGGGAGAAATATCTCCGTAAATGACAATTTTTTTATTTTGTTTACACACAATTGTCTATTTATAGAGATATTTCTCCCACTCAGCATGGGTATGTGGAAAAATACACCCCAAAACACATTATACTACTTCTCCTGAGTACGGCGATACCACATGTGTGGCACTTTTTTGCACCCTAACTGCGCTAAGGGGCCCAAAGTCCAATGAGTACCTTTAGGATTTCACAGGTCATTTTGAGAAATTTCGTTTCAAGACTACTCCTCACGGTTTAGGGCCCCTAAAATGCCAGGACAGTATAGGAACCCCACAAATTACCCAATTTTAGAAAGAAGACACCCCAAGGTATTCCGTTAGATGTATGGTGAGTTCATAGAAGATTTTTTTTTTTTGTCACAAGTTAGCGGAAACTGATTTTAATTGTTTTTTTTCACAAAGTGTCATTTTCCGCTAACTTGTGACAAAAAATAAAATCTTCTATGAACTCACCATACTCCTAACGGAATACCTTGGGGTGTCTTCTTTCTAAAATGGGGTCATTTGAGGGGTTCCTATACTGCCCTGGCATTTTAGGGGCCCTAAACTGTGAGGAGTAGTCTTGAAACCAAATGTCGCAAAATGACCTGTGAAATCCTAAAGGTACTCATTGGACTTTGGGCCCCTTAGCGCACTTAGGGTGCAAAAAAGTGCCACACATGTGGTACCGCCGTACTCAGGAGAAGTAGTATAATGTGTTTTGGGGTGTATTTTTACACATACCCATGCTGAGTGGGAGAAATATCTCTGTAAATGACTGATTTTTTTTTACACACAATTGTCCATTTACAGAGAGATTTCTCCCACCCAGCATGGGTATGTGTAAAAATACACCACAAAACACATTATACTACTTCTCCTGAGTATGGCGATACCACATGTGTGACACTTTTTTGCAGCCTAGGTGCGCTAAGGGGCCCAACGTCCTATTCACAGGTCATTTTGAGGCATTTGTTTTCTAGACTACTCCTCACGGTTTAGGGCCCCTAAAATGCCAGGGCAGTATAGGAACCCCACAAGTGACCCCATTTTAGAAAGAAGACACCCCAAGGTATTCTGTTAGGGGTATGGTGAGTTCATAGAAGATTTTATTTTTTGTCACAAGTTAGTGAAAAATGACACTTTGTGAAAAAAACAATAAAAATCCAATTTCCGCTAACTTTTGACAAAAAATAAAATATTATATGAACTCATCATACACCTAACAGAATACCTTGGGGTGTCTTCTTTCTAAAATGGGGTCACTTGTGGGGTTCCTATACTGCCCTGGCATTTTACAGGCCCAAAACTGTGAGTAGTCTGGAAACCAAATTTCTCAAAATGACTGTTCAGGGGTATAAGCATCTGCAAATTTTGATGACAGGTGGTCTATGAGGGGGCAAATTTTGTGGAATCGGTCATAAGCAGGGTGGCCTCTTAGATGACAGGATGTATTGGGCCTGATCTGATGGATAGGAGTGCTAGGGGGGGTGACAGGAGGTGATTGATGGGTGTCTCAGGGGGCGGTTAGAGGGGAAAATAGATGCAATCAATGCACTGGGGAGGTGATCGGAAGGGGGTCTGAGGGGGATCTGAGGGTTTGGCCGAGTGATCAGGAGCCCACACGGGGCAAATTAGGGCCTGATCTGATGGGTAAGTGTGCTAGGGGGTGACAGGAGGTGATTGATGGGTGTCTCAAGGTGTGATTAGAGGGGGGAAATAGATGCAAGCAATGCACTGGCGAGGTGATCAGGGCTGGGGTCTGAGGGCGTTATGAGGTGTGGGCGGGTGATTGGGTGCCCGCAAGGGGCAGATTAGGGTCTAATCTGATGGGTAACAGTGACAGGTGGTGGTAGGGGGTGATTGATGGGTAATTAGTGGGTGTTTAGAGGAGAGAAGAGATGTAAACACTGCACTTGGGAGGTGATCTGATGTCGGATCTGCGGGCGATCTATTGGTGTGGGTGGGTGATCAGACTGCCCGCAAGGGGCAGGTTAGGGGCTGTTTGATGGGTGGCAGTGACAGGGGGTGATTGGTGGGTGGCAGTGACAGGGGGTGATTGATGGGTGATTGACAGGTGATCAGTGGCTTATTACAGGGAATAACAGATGTAAATATTGCACTGGCGAATTGATAAGGTGGGGGGGGGGGGGTCTGAGGGCAATCTGAGCGTGTGGGCGGGTGATTGGGTGCCCACAAGGGGCAGATTAGGGTCTAATCTGATGGGTAACAGTGACAGGTGGTGATAGGGGGTGATTGATGGGTAATTAGTGGGTGTTTAGAGGAGAGAATAGATGTAAACAATGGATTTGGGAGGTGATCTGATGTCGGATCTGCGGGCGATCTATTGGAGTGGGTGATCAGATTGCCCGCAAGGGGCAGGTTAGGGGCTGATTGATGGGTGGCAGTGACAGGGGGTGATTGACGGGTGATTGACAGGTGATTGACAGGTGATCAGGGGGGATAGATGCATACAGTACACGGGGGGGGGGTCTGGGGAGAATCTGAGGGGTGGGTGATCAGGAGGGAGTAGGGGGCAGATTAGGGACTAAAAAAAAAATAGCGTTGACAGATAGTGACAGGGAGTGATTGATGGGTGATTAGGGGGGTGACTGGGTGCAAACAGTGGTCTGGGGGGTGGGCAGGGGGGGGTCTGAGGGGTGCTGTGGGCGATCAGAGGGCAGGGGGGGGGAAATCAGTGTGCTTGGGTGCAGACTAGGGTGGCTGCAGCCTGCCCTGGTGGTCCCTCGGACACTGGGACCACCAGGGCAGGAGGCAGCCAGTATAATAGGCTTTGTATACATTGCAAAGCCTATTATACACAGTACACGCGGCGATCCGGGTGCTAGTACAGCGAACGGGGGGCGGAGCCAGTCCCCGGCGGCTGATCGCGTCACGAATGACGCGATCGCCGCATAGCCACTCCCGCAGCCGCCCCCGCCGATGGGCGTATTGCGGTCGTTTGGGCCCGGACTTTGCCGCCGCCCATCGGCTGGGGGCGGTCGTGAAGTGGTTAAAGTGTACCTGTAAGAAAAAAGCGCCCCGGGAGGAGGAAGCCTCTGGATCACCAAAGAGGCTTCCCCCTTCCTCCTCAGTAGAGGGGATCCAGCGCTGGAACCCCTCAAAGATCTCCTTGTTTGTGTGAGTGCACACGCAGTAGTGGCTCTCTGCTCGGGCTTCGATGGAAACACACAAGTCTGATCGGGTCATATCTACTGCGCAGGCACACTGGTGGTAGAACATTTTCAGTTGATAAAAGTGGTACAGTGAGTGAACAGGTTGAAAAGCCCTGCTCTAGACTGCAAGGGGCGGGGCACAAACCAAACTTTTGTTTCATGCTGCATGCTCTCCCCATCATATGTAAAATTCCTATGCCTTTTTTTGTACAGCAATGATTCCCATTTACCATATATGGGAGATCCCATCTTCTGTTTGCCATTAGCCCTTGTATAGTCCCCATAAATCCAGCTTTCTCATTCTGTTTGTAACAACTTATTGTCAACCTCTTCAACTGCCACGCCAAACCTTTATCCCATCACACACACACACACACACGCACACGCACACACACACGCACACACACACACACGTACACACACACGTACACACACACGTACACACCCACACCCACCCACACACACACACGTACACACACACACACGTACACACACACACACGTACACACACGCACACGTACACACACACACACACACACACACACACACACACACACACACACACACACCTACCTCTTTCTTCATTGGCCAGACTTGCCTTCCCCATGATCAGCATTTCTCATTGGCTTTTGTGACCCTTGAAAAAGTCTTATCTTGCGGACAGTTTTGGAGGTTTTTTAAGTAGAAACCTATTTTTGAGACTTAGAAACTGCATTCACAAATCAGTAGGTAACTGGCCCGGGGAGCAAACCCACCTGTACAGGTATGGGAGTACCTGAAGTGCAGGTGAAACTCGAAAAATTTGAATATGAATAAAAGTCAATTTATTTCAGTAATTCATATTAAAAGGTGAAACTAATATATGTAATAGAATCATTCCATGCTAAGCGAGATACTTTAAGCCTTTATTTGTTACAGTTTTATGAGTATGGCTTACATCTTATGAGAACCCCAAAATCTTAGCCCATTACAATATTGTGAAAATGTACAATATTCTGGGCTCAGAGTGTCTGACTCTAATCACCTAATTCATCCAAAACACCTGCAAAGGGCTCCTATTCCATATATTAGTTTCACCTTTTAAATTGAATGACTGAAATAAATGGACACTTGCACGGTATTCAAATTTTTCGAGTGTCACCTGTATGTGTAGTTCAACATGAAAATGGAGGTTAATTGTCCCAAATATCCTTTTCAGTAAACCAAATTCAGCATAGGAGTAGAGGTCTCCAAATGGGCACAAAAACAGCTACAGCCTCTCCCATGGTCCCGTGGTGCCACCACCAGTTAGTGCTATGTTTTTTTTTTCCTCCGTTGCACAAGAAACCAAAAGTTTCAAGTTGTGCTTTGTGTTTTTGTAGGTGGAAAATGGACGACATACAGAGCCATGGCAGAGGACACCTTGGATGCGGTAGTTAAAGCACACAACTTGAAAGCCGGTCCATGTAAGACAGTGGGACTTTTCCTTGAAGGCGGAAAAGACTGGACACCCACACTCTACATCCGCCTTGTCCAGGATTACGGCTTAGAAAGCGAGGTAAGTACTATTCAACCTGCCTGGCATTCTGTTTCTGCTGGATTTATGTGCAAACAGTGGTTGGATAAATGTGTACCAAAATGTGTCAAGAAAGGGTCTAGTATACATTTTGAGTATAATAAAAGTTTCAAACACAAAATTATGTCAAAAATAATTTTAATTAAATTTTCCTTTTCTGCCAGGTCATAATTTCACCACTCGTCAGCATTTTTGGCAGACGACGTGCAGTTTTTCGCATGCGTGTTTCACATTAAAATTCACGTTCTTGAGTGAATTATTATGTCTAATTCTAATGCCAAAATGCATGTAAAAAATGGAACCCTGCCTCAGAACTGCTGGATGAACCTGACTCGTCCATAACGTTTTCAGCTATTTTTCCCTGGACGAGTTGGGCTCGGCCAAACCACGAGGGAGGTTAAGCCAGGGTCCTCACACATTTTTGGCACAGCTCATAGTCATTGATGGGACAGAATCAGGAAATGTGGTAGAGCACATTTTATATTATTTTATTAGACGAAACCAGTGTGGCTAGAGGAAACCCACGCCGACATGGAGAGAACATACAAACTCTGTGCAGATAGTACCGTGGCCATTTCTTTATTTTTCTGTCCATCCTAAACACTGGCATGGATGTGGACCTTGAGGAGTGGTGTTTGACACCTGTGATTTACCCTCCTTGGCGGTAAGCCTTTAAATGGTCTCTCTCTGGTTTAGAATTACTGACATAAATGAACTTTTGCACGATAATTAATTTTTTTGAGTTTCACCTGTATTAGCAGGGTACAGGGATGCTGCTAGCCCCAAAGATCAGTGGCACGTGGCCTGGATCTTTTCTGGGGCGCCCTGGATGTCCCCCAGGCAGAGTCAGGCAACGGGTGGCAGTACTCATCTCTGGCTGTTTGGTCTCCAGATTCTGCAGATGGAAATACATATATCCAGGCACATCGCCTCTAGTTAGGACATTAAATAAATTATTAGGGAAAGGGAGGTGCTGAAGGGGGTGTGGCTAGAAAACAGCAAAAATCCATTAACCCTTCGCACACTCACATGCAAATGTTCAAACAAATGCATTCACAGATTCACTCATCCAGGCACAACTGTTATCCCTACAGCTAAATTAAAAGCCAGAGTTTAAGTTCACAGAAGAATGCATTCTTATGCTTAGTCACCTATACTGCGCAGAAGTACCCAGGTAAACATAGGTGTCCTAACTCTGGCCCTGTAACATGCATAGTGCAGACATGCAAACACATTCATTGCATCAAACCTATCAATGGATTAGGAGCACACATCCTAACTTCCTCTCCTGGGAAAGACGGTGCATCTTACCAATCGCACAAGGGAGCTAACGTTATGTGTCCACGTGCACCATGCGCATACACCAGCATAAGCTGTCTGCATGCTGACAAATACATACAGGGGAAGGAGGGAGTGCACTGAATTGGACCCTAGCCACAGGGGTCAGTAGTAAAATGGAAATACATATATCCAGGCACATCGCCTCTAGTTAGGACATTAAATAAATTATTAGGGAAAGGGAGGTGCTGAAGGGGGTGTGGCTAGAAAACAGCAAAAGTCCATTAACCCTTCGCACACTCACATGCTAAATTAAAAGCCAGGGTTTTAGTTCACAGAAGAATGCATTCTTATGCTTAGTCACCTATACTGCGCAGAAGTACCCAGGTAAACATAGGTGTCCTAACTGTCTGTTACAGGGCCAGAGTTAGGACACCTATGTTTACCTGGGTACTTCTGCGCAGTATAGGTGACTAAGCATAAGAATGCATTCTTCTGTGAACTAAAACCCTGGCTTTTAATTTAGCTGTAGGGATAACAGTTGTGCCTGGATGAGTGAATCTGTGAATGCATTTGTTTGAACATTTGCATGTGAGTGTGCGAAGGGTTAATGGATTTTTGCAGATTCTGCAGATGTCTCTTCTGGGCTTCCACCCTTAGTATCTGAGAAGAAGTTAGAAGTTAAAGCTCCTGGCGTCTGATTCTCGGATGCTAGGGGGAGAATCGCCAGCTACAGAGGGTGTCTCCAGACTTGGAGAGTAGATGGAGGAGATGAGTAGTTCCTCCAGCTGTGCTACTCTGCTGGGAAGGAGGGTGGGTTCAGGAGGAGGAACAGTGAGGACACACACAGGAATGAATGCTCCCTATGGAGGCTGCACACCACTAGTATACCCCACAGAGGCACCACAGCACCCAGCATGGCACCACACAGCATCCCGCATGCCCCAGCATGCATTTTTTTTGTATTAATTGAGAGGAGGGTTCATCCAACATTTTGCTGGCCAGGCCTACTAAGACCGATGTGAAGTGCATGCAAATTTAGCTCCACCCATGACCACACCCAAATTCTGGAGTGTGGCCATACCTATTTTTCAGCTGGATTGCCCAAAAGTGCCCCAGATCTCTTAGGATCCTATTAAAGAGACTCTGAAGTCTCTTAAAAATCCTTTTTTTTTAATCCCAAAATATTGTTTAACATATTAGCCCTAACTAAACCGCTGCATCCCCCCTAACTCGCCAGAGGGACAATCTGGGCAGCGCTTCCGTGAGAGGCAGAGCTATGAGCCGCAGCTCTGCCTCTCAGCGTGTCGGTCAGCCCGGATCGCCACCTCTCCCCCGCCCCTCTGTCTTCCTTCACTGATAGGGGCGGCGGAGATACGCGCTGACAGACGTGTGTAGAGGCAGAGTTGCAGCTCATAGCTCTGTCTCATACGGGAGCGCACTGGGCAGCAAAATCCACGTCCAAGAAAGTCGTGGGTTTTGCAGGGGAGAGGGAGGGCGAGTTTGGGGGCATTTGGATAGTGTACAGCGGCGGAGATACGGCGGTTTTAGTTAGGGCTAATATGTTAAACAATATTTTGGGATAAAAAAAAGGATTTTTAAGAGACTTCAGTGTCTCTTTAACGCCCTGCCCATAGCACCAACAAAGTAGGATCTAGTAGTATGGCGAGGGTGGCAGAAGTGGAGAGCAGTACTGCTTGCAATAAAACTCCTGATCATCCTATATGATCGTCAAGTGAGTTCCGTAAGTTCATCAAATGTAATCGTCTAAACTCAAAAGCACTAAAGCATTGTCCAATATAGTAAAATGTTTATACACACACAATCTTCAGCAATGGGCACTCCTGATGTTGAAAACAGAAATCCAGATTTCATCTTCAGCTCATTTTGTGCCCAGAGTCATTCTCAGAAGCTGTGATACGTTTTAATTGTTTGACAAACACGTCTTCGGAGGAGCCTGCTTGCTGAAATTAGCATTCTGATCTCTGTTCTCATCCCCTCTCCCTCCTCTGTGATGCCCGTGACAGTCCCGTCTTCCGTGACATCCAATTCCAACAATACATTCGTTAAATGTGATCACAGTTGCAAAAAAGTAGTTGACGCGTCATTAGTCACAGTTACATTGATACATGCATATAGTAGTATAAGTGCTGGCCTAAGCGTTCACAACACAAGTCCTCTCCTCCCACACAATCAAGATTTAATACCCTCTTCAGTCTGTCTGATAAAAGCTTTGGGAATCTGACATAAGTAGCATGCTTTTTTTTATTTTTTATTCTCCCTGCTGTGCTCTGAGGAGCAGAAGGAGGGGAGGTTGAAGTGGGAAATGTGTAGTGAATTGTTGATGTCCTCCTGCAGGTTGCCCAGCATCTAGCCGCCACCTACGGTGACAAAGCCTTTGAGGTGGCCAAAATGGCTAAGGTCACAGGGAAGAGATGGCCCATTGTCGGGAAGAGACTGGTGTCCGAATTCCCCTACATTGAAGCAGAGGTTAGTGCATTACATAGAAGTATTATTTAACATGGGATTATCCTCAAAATTACATTTTTGCTCAAATGTATTAAACGGTTTAAAAAATGTATATGAAACATTTTAAGACTCCTGTGATGCTCTTTTAAATGCTTACGTCACTGAAGCGAACTACGGTAATAACAATGCCTGTAGCACAAATTATCAGATTGATTCATAATTAAAGAGAACTAGAGATGAAACACCCTCTTGTATTTTACCTTATAAATCAGTGGGAACATGACAGTAAACACCTAATCTGCTCTTTGTTTCATTGTTCTCTGTTTAATCTGACTGTTATCACCTCTGATAAGAATCCCGGACTGAGCACTCAGTCTAGCTTTGCTACGGAAAGATTATAGCTGAGTCTGTCTTCTCTGGTGTCTTTTCAAGGCCAAGCCTGCCCCCTTGTGGCTCTGCTATAATGACTCGGCTATAATTATTTCCTGCAAAGCCAGACTGAATGCTCAGTCCGGGATTCTTATCACAGCTGTTAACAGACACTTTTAGCAGTGAGGATGAAACAGAGAGCATGGTAAGTGTTTTCTCTAATGTTCTTACTGATATATATGGTAAAATACACAAGGGTGCTTCGTCTCTGGTTCCCTTTAAGTAATTAGTAAGCAAATAAAGGAGATAATTGTCCTTGCTTCAAGACACCCCTTTTTAAGGTGCTCACCTTTGAGTAGAGTCACCCATCAGGGATCAGGACCTGATCCCCTTGGGCGAGATTGCTGATTAATGGCCTGATTATCGGCTAAAGCAGGTGTTATAGGCCACCTGAGCCGACTTTTTTCAAACTTGTGTATGAGGCTTTAACTCTTCCAGTACAGTCAGATGGTTTTAACTGTTAATTTTATGCTGTGTTTAATGCTTTAGACTATAGATGATATTTTGTTATAATATCACTTTAAACTGTAACTGTATTTCTGTTAAAAAAAAATATATATCTCAAGTTATTTGAGTTTTTTTTTTTTTTTTTTCAAAAGGAAATCTATTTTTTTTGTACATTTTATATAAATACACATTTCCTTTTACATTTTTAGTTTTCAATCCGCTATGATTTCACAGACACATCAAATGTTTGAAAATGTGCTTCCTGGGACAGCAGTACACTGTGCAGTGAATAGCAAACTTACTTGTGCACACACTGACCAGACATACGGTTACCATTCGGTGTTCAGGTATTCAATGAAGTCACCCATGTCCATGAGATAAAAGAGTTGTCTTCTAAAACCATTGCAATATATTGTATATATTCATCCTACATGGACTTTTTTTTTCCACAAAAATATATTTCCTTTAGACCTGTTGTAGGCTCCACCCACTTTCCTTAATATTAATTCCATTTACCCAGTGGCCAACTGTGCCAAGTATAAGACCCCAGCAATTAACAGTCTAAAATGCCTGTAGTTTACATTTTCACATTTAAAATGAATGCCTGAAATTTGACTTACTGGTTTATGCTCCGTCCACTTTCCCTGAATTTGTAACCTCGGTCACCAAGTGACCAATTGTGCCAAGTTGGGAGACTGGCTTTCTTACTGTGAGAATGGCAGGCTTTTATATGTTCCCATTGACATGAATAGGTGAAATCTGATTTGGCTGTTTGTGGTTCTGCCCAGGTGTGCAGGGGGGTGCACAAAACCCCCGAACATATTTTGCCAGGTACTAAGGGATCTGTATACCAAGTTTTGTTGAAAAAAATATTACGAAAACTCAAGTATATGGGTCGGCAACCCAACAACAACAACATTCAATTGAAAGGGCAATATATCCTCCAGTCATTAATCAATAGTTATGGTCACACATTAGACTGTGCCATTGAACATGAACAACTTTATTAATATTTCCACTTTATAAAAACAATGTAAAAACAAAGTGGGGTTACAGGGCCTATATCTTAACCACTTCTCTACCACAGGTTTGTTTCCAAGCTAGGCTTTCTTTGGGCAGTACTTTATGCTAAGAATTATATTATTTTATATGCATTTGACAGGGAAGAAGAAGAAAAAAAGGACAAAAATAACCATTTCTCAGCTTTCACTTTTTATTTGCCCATTTGTCACGGATACTACAGTGTTTAAATTGTGTCCCTAGTACAAAGTATGGCAATAAGATTTTATTTTGGGTTAGGGGTGAAGGAGTTTCAAAAATAATGAAAATGTATTTAATTTTTCTATGGTAAATGAATAATGGTGTATTTGGAAGTGAATAATGGTGTATTTGGAAGTAGTTTTACTTTTTGGCCACAAGATGGTGCTATACTTAGTTTTCTAAAAATAGAAAACAGAACCAAATATTTACATGTGTTTATAAACAAGGACGTAGAAAAGCGTGACAGAAGTTGCTAAGTGGTTAATTATATACTGTACAAAAATCCAAGGGGTGCAGTTCAAAACAACTCTAATATCTCAATAAACCAATTCCCAATGAACACTGCAAAAGCTAAAGTAATTCTACCACAGAATCCAAAAGGTAATCAACAATTTGTATCAAAGGTTCTGTGGTTGATCAGTTAACAGTGAAAGTGCAGGGAATCATATAATGATGGCTAAAGTAATATTGTCTGAGAATCAGCAGCAAGTAATACATAAAGTGTCAGTGCAAAGTTAAGTATTCAACGTAAATGTCCATAAAGTGCATAGAACCAGTGCAAAGCATAGCAAAGGGAATGTGATGCCTATAAGGTGCAGAAGAGCACAAAATACTCGCAAAGGAAAAAATAACTAGACGTACATGCAGGTGTACTGTAAGGTGCTAGTGCAAACATAGTCGAGATGAAAAAGCCAACCAGAGGAAAGCAGAAGCCACTACGTGTGAAAGCAACCAACTGATTGTGAAAACAATGAACGTTAATGCGCGTACACACACCTGATTTATTAAAATGACGGGTGATCAGACCCGCACGCGGGGCGGCCGTTCTGACAACAGTTTCTGCGTGTGTACAGTCTGTCGGCCGACTGATTAGGCTGTTTTTGACCGATCCACCGAGCGGATCAGTCAAAACCAGCCTCATCAGTAATTCCAGAGTAAAGGGGGAGGGGACAGGGACAGATATTAACCAATTACCCTTAATTCCACTAGGTATATATAACCCAATCGCCACATTGCTTGACAATCATATTTCCGTGACTAGATTGCCATGAAAAATATCTGTTTATTAATTTCTTTGTGACATATCAAAGCATAAAAGGTGTGTCAAAGCAAATCATTAAAACCAACAGCGCTGTTGTACACAAGCTGCATCAAGTTGCCCAACCACATACACTACTTGCACCACCAGCATGCACACGGGCCCACACAGGAAGGAGGGGCAATAATTCCTTCAATTATCTTCCCGACCACCCACTAGAGAAGGAATACAATTGGTCCCTAGAAATAATCCCAGGGTAATCCTGTTGTTTATCCGGTCCAGCCACAGCAAAGCAGCAAGGCCATCTGCAGAGCAAAGCAAAGCAAAAGCAGTCCACAATGCTATGTTACAGTTGCAGGACTCTGTGAATACTCACTCCTCCAGCAGCTCTAGATCTTCACAAGGACATAAGGCAGAAGATATTACTTCCTCACAGGAGCCCCTGTAGAGTCTGTGCACATGTCTGTTCCCTCCGTTGGTATATTTTTCTCCATGCAGGTGCTTCCGGTCTAACTGGGAAAGCCGGTCACCACCATCCGACTCCACATCCGGGCTGACACTTACGTTACAGTGCGCAGGAGGCTAACATCACCCCCGCACACTCAGTAGATCTCAAGCGTCCTCCGCCCGCAGCAAAGTCCCCAGGCCGGAACTCCTAACCGCCAGGGAGGCGGGTCAAACAGCGAATCAGCGGTGGGTTAGGTCAGTATCAGGATGCAGCATTGGCCGACTAGTTTCGACCGGTACTTCCGGTCTTCATCGGGGGCGTGACTTTCTACGGGGGGGGCAATCCTAAATAGGAATCCTTTGGCTCCACCCACTTCACGCAAGTTGGATGAGTGTTAACACTGTGCTCGTCCAGATGGAATTACAGAGGTACTGTTTCAGTCCTACTGCAGATACTGTTCACCATGTATTTCAATAAACCACCAGCATGAGAGCACATAGGAAATATTTTTTATTATTATTTGTAACTCTCCTTATGCATGTCTCTCAAGGAGATACCAACTTTAAAAAATGGAGCAAAGAGAAAGGTTTCCATATTTTTTTTTTAGGGTCGTTATGTTAGAGGTTACATCATACTTAACCTACAAACACTCACCAGCCACTCAATATAACAAACCCTCCTCTTATATCAATACTGCATTTTTCTCACAAGATTTCAATGATAAACCTCAGATTTGTATAGTGCTATTCTAAATGTAAATAACTAGATTCTCCCCTATATCTCACAGGAAACTAAGGGAAAAATCCACATTTAGTCCATGGGGATGTCGCGATCTTAATCGATACATCCACATTGCTTCACGTCGTAACAGCATCGCTTCCGTTCTTTCCGTACGTGGTAAAACCTCTAGACCCTAGGTTCTCAACGTGTGGTACGCGTACCCCAGGGGGTACTTCTAATGGTTCCAGGGGGTACTCAGGCCTGATATACTTAGCCAAGAACAACACATTTAGAGTTTTAGAAAATGATAAATCTTATTTTAAACAAGCCCAAATTAGTATTTTAGCTAATTAAAAGCAATAGTAAAGACTTGGAAATGGTTTAGAACCAATTATAATGTACTACGATTAAATATTTATTTGTGAAGGGGTACTTGTGATAATGTTTACTATTCTAGGGGGTACTTGGTGAGTACAGGGTTTTAAAAGTGGTACACACCAATAAAATGTTGAGAAACACTGCTCTAGACTATCAATGCATATCGCACGAAGGCCAACAATTGAGCCATTGTGCATTTCTTGGAAATGCTCTGCGATCAGCGTTTTTTTTTTTTTTTCTCCCCACTAGCAATATTCCCAAGGTGCTCAAGACGTCTTGACTTAAATGCTCGTGTCGTCATGCCCACGTAGGATTTATTTCACGGGCATATAATGAGGTATACAGCCCATGTGGAATTACAATTGAGAAACATCTTTAGTTTGTATTCTCTTATATGATCCTGAGGGGGGAAACTATTGGGTCTCAAAACGAAATGACAGGCCTTACATGACCCACACCTGTACATTCCAGCAAGGGGGAGGGATACGGTCAAGCCATGTTCCCCCTTCCTTTCTGGGTAATTCCGATCCCACCCTTTATATAATGTCACCCCCAAACAGGTCACTAAAGCAACAGGGAGGGAGGGATATCTGCAACTTCTAAAGGGGCATCACATTAGATCTCAAAAGGGGAGAACTTAAGTCAGGGTATTGATTGAAAATAAGGACGTGAGAGATCCTCACAGCACCATCCCCAGGTATTTTTGGATACCCTTAGGTGTTTTTAGTGGCGGTCCAGGAAGCAATGAAGCTCATTGCGTTCATTGAATCCCATACCCCCACAAGCCTCTGTGATGGAGATTAATCTCGCCTCTTCTCTTCGCAATAATTTCTCTCTATCTCCCCCTCTATGCGGGACATCCACCCATTTTAGGCCAAAGAAACGTAAGCAGTTGGCATTCCCCAGATGTTCCTCCCTAACATAGATCAGTCTTGTGGCCCCTTTTCCTGTCTCCACAGAGTGGACATGTTCCTGGAAACGGGTACACATTTGTCTCGTTGTTTCCCCGATGTAGAACCGGCCGCAGGAGCAGTGATGCCGACTTGGTAACTGCTCGGAAACAGGCCGGAAACGGCGTGGGTGAGTCCCTCCCTCTTCATGTTCATGTGTATGCGTTTATTTGTGTATATATTTGTGGATTATTGTGGCAGCAGATGGTCTCTGAGGAAGCAAGCATTGCCAGCTTGCGAAACGGCTGTTAGACCTACTGCCTGAATTATGGTGTCTGTCATGGTGGGATGAAATAAATTAGCCTTGCAAATCAGCTGGTGCCCGGTACCTTTTATCCTCACATCGCAATTGTTGTCTTTAAACCGGAGGCACAGGGAGCAAGCGTTAAGGACCCCCCAGAAGGCTGCCTGTTGTAGCATTTGGTGCCGATCTTCTTCCCATCTATCTATCACGGAGTACTGACACAAATGCACCGAACTCCTCCGCACTACCCCTCCACACGACGAGCACATCATTGATGTACCTCAGTCAAAGGGACACGCCCCCACGGAACAGCTCATTCGGATAAACATCCTGTTCTTCCCACACTCCTAAATGGAGGCAGGCATATGCAGGCGCACACGCCGCCCCCATGCTTGTCCCCTTCAGCTGATGGTAGTATCTTCCTTCAAACAAAAATATAATTATTATGCAAGGCAAAAGACATAAGGTCCACAATGTAGGAGTTATGTTCATCATGGAGGGGAAAGGTTTCAAACAACAAATATTCGAGAGCTTCTAGTCCAACAGTGTGAGGAATGGATGTGTATAATCCCTCAACATCAATTGATGCTAGCATGCAGCCTTCTTCCATTACAAATCCATTAAGCTTATTAAGTACCTCCATTGAGTCCTTTATGTATGAGTGCAACCGCTTTACCAGGGGCTGTAATTTACGGTCCAAATATGTACCCACTGCCTCACACGGTCCTGCTACTGCTGACACAATCGGACGACCCGGGGGAGGCATGACACCCTTGTGAATTTTCGGGAGGATATACATGGTCGGTCTAGTGAATTGCTCCACAAACATATAACCATATTCCTCCCTATTAAGGATGCCATGCCTCAAACCCAGGAGCAGCTGAAAGTTCAGCTCATCTACCAAGTGCCGAAAGGGATCACATTCTATTCTCATGTATGTGGACGAATCCTTAAGCTGTCTGTAGATCTCATCAGTGTACATTGATCTGTCCATTAAGACAATGTTGCCCCCTTTATCACTTTCAAGTCATCCAGTGCCCACCTCTCACCCGGGGTGAGGTCCCACTCGCCAGGGGCATCCCATCTAACTTTCTGGAGTTCCTGTTCAAAAAGTTCCAAGAAAGTTCAGGTGTCGATTAAAGGCATATACTTTGATTTTGGACGTAAATTGGTATGTCTCGGTGATTCCACCACAGACAACCAATCATCATCTGTTTCCTGAGCATGTACAGGAGAGGAAATTCCTTCACGCTGATCCGAACTTTGACCTTCAAATTCCAACCTTAGTTGTACCTCTCTAAGGAACATCGAAACATCCTTAAAGATGGTGAATTCATCTGCCCTTCCCACAGGTGAGAAGGACAACCCCTTTTCCAACAGTGAGAGATGGTCACCGGTGAGGGCAATACTAGACAGATTGACTACCGATTTGGATTTAATGCCACATCCACTCCTCTGAACTTTCCACTCCTCAACTGCATATTGGACTGATTCTCTCTCTGTTTCCCATTTCTTTTGATCTCCTCCTCCACTAACCAGCCTCATCAGCCTGTGACAGACTGTACACACAGGGAAACTGTGCCAGAACGGCCGCCCTGCAGGCGGGTCTAACCACCCGTCGTTTGAATAAATCAGGCGTGTGTACGCGCCTTAAAGCCTTGCACACATGCATGACTGAAGTTGGCTGAGGCGGGTGATAACTGTTGCCTCAGCTGATAGTCATGCGTGTACAGCAGCCCTCGACCAGCCTTCCGCAAGTGGTTCGAGCGATGGCCAACTCCTTTGTGCGCTCCGCTTCCCTCACCCCCCTGCATAGCAACAGAATTTGTTGTCAGCTACACATCCGACATGCATCTGTACAGGCCGACCCCTTCCTTCCAAGCTAGAGAGATTTTGGACTGGCTTGCAGATAAGGCGACCTCTACTCTTTAACACTGTGAGTTAGACCAAAATTTCTCGACTTATATTGAAAATTAAGCAATTATATTCATTATGTTATATTCAGTTACCTTTACAGCAGACCTGAACTTAGAACTTCCTCTCTGCTCTAAAAGATAAACAACAGCTCAATAACCAAAAATGTCTTTGTTACAGCTGTTACAAATCCTGCAATAAATCTGCAGTATATCTACTTCCTGCTTTCATGGAAGCAGACATATTGTTAATATCCTGTGCTTTCAAATTGGCCTCTTTGTAGAGGCAGTCAGCTGATATAGCTGAGGGATCAAATTACAACTTGTGCTTTGTCACAGATTAGTGGTGATTAGACAGGCTAAACTCTAATTTCATACAGGGCGCATTTTTCACTGTTTTCCATCTGTCCTGTGCAAGAGTTCAGGTCCACTTTACGTTTTATACCGTGAAGTTCCTCTTTAAAGGGGCACTATGGCGAAAAATTGTAAAATTTAAAATATGTGCAAACATATACAAATGAGAAGTACGTTTTTTTTCCAGAGTAAAATGAGCCATAAATTAATTTTCTCCTATGTTGCTGTCACTTACAGTAGGTAGTAGAAATCTGACAGAAGTGACAGGTTTTGGACTAGTCCACCTCTTCATGGGGGGATTCTCAGGGATTTATTTTTTTTCAAAAGCACTTAGTGAATGGCAGTTGCTCCGTCCAACTGCCAAAAATTGTGTAGTGAGCAGGGAAGCTGACCAGCATCATTGTTTAAATCCTTTTTAGGGAATATCTTTATAAAGAATAAAAGCCTTGCTGAGAATCCCCTATGAAGAGATGGACTAGTCCAAAACCTGTCACTTCTGTCAGATTTCTGTACTTACTGTAAGTGACTGCAACATAGGAGCAAAGTAATTTATGGCTCATTTTACTCTGGGAAAAAAAACATACTTCTTCTTTGTCTATGTTTGCACATGTTTTAAAATTTACAATTTTTCACCATAGTGCCCCTTTAAATGTAATTACTAAAAAGGCATCATAGCATGTGTTTAAATCTGAGCAAATATTTTGGAAGAATCGGTGATCTTTCTCATTGTGATTTTGATGCCAGTAACACATTTACCAGTGTGCTGCATCACCTCCTCCTTTAGCAACTAACAGCAAATGTCTGAGAACTGAGAAGATTAATTGCTGTAGTTTTGAATTTGAAATGTTGTCACATTCTTGGCTTGTATAGGTTTTCAGCTGTCAAACTGTTTAGTGAGCCTACTGTATTGTGCATTTTGTTTCATAGTGTGTGATATACTATACTTACAATATGTTATAGATCTGGATTGCAGACATCCCAGTTCAGCACCTGAAGTCCTTTACTACAGAGCCGTGTTGTTTTATACCTACAAAATATGGTTTGGCATTTTACCCCACGTCCAAATTATTACCTGAACCTGCAACTTTTACCTCCGCAACATCTCCAGATCGGTGCAAAGGACCTGCCTGACCTACATCTCTGCTCTTGTCCACAGACACATAATGGCCCGGCCCCTTCGATCCTCAAACGACCCACGTCTGCTCACACCATGCATATCTCACTCCAATGCATGATTGCATGACTTCACTAAGGCTTCTCCCACAAAAAAAAATGCCCCATTTAAAGTGACCCAATACCGCCCCGATTCTCCCATAGTTACCAAAATACCACACACACACTCACACACACACACACACACACTCTCTGGACAAAATAATGGGAACACCTAACATTTTGGCATCATAATCTTTGAACATTTTTTAAGCAATCAAAATTTGACATATGTTAAATTTTCTTTGTGTATTATTTTTGTTATTTGATATGTTTAAATAAAATAATTGTTTTTACAGATATGTAAACAAAAGTTGGTTATAATTTACAAAAATGGCATATCTCTGACTTTTTCAAAGAGGCCAAATTGTTGGTGCTCGTATGGCAGGCGCTACTGTCACAGAATCTGCCCGAATGCTTGGCATTTCAAGAGATACTGTCTCAAAAGTGATGACTGCCTTTGAAAGAGAAGGAAAAACTTCCTCAGCAAAGCACAGTTGTGGCCGAAAGTCAAAGTTGTCTGAGAGAGACCGTCGGACTCCAAACCGAATTGTTAGAAAAGCTCGCAAGACCACGGCTCCTAAAATCAAAAGGTGGACCTACACCATATTAAAATGTATTTTGTTGATTTTCAAGGTGTTTCCATCATTTTGTCCAACCCCTGTCTATATAATGACATTTAAAAAAAACAATATAACTAGTTAAGTTAGGCATTAAACTTTTTTAATATGTATATCATGAGGGTATATTACTGTCGTTTTTGCAAATTAGGGCTTATAGTAAGTGACGGATGCAAAACTGAAAAAATACACCTTTATTTCCAAATAAAATATTGTCAACATTGACAAATGGGCAAATAAATTGTGTGGGTTTTATCTACAGTAACACGTTTTATTTGAAAACTCTAATTGCCAAAAACTGAGAAATAATGAATGTGTTCCATTTTTTTTAATAATACAGTGAAAATGCATTTAGAATAAAAGATAATTCTTAGCTAAATGTATCACCCAAATTGGTGGCGAAAAAAACAAGACATAGATCATTTTCTTTTGATAAGTAGCGATAAAGTTATTGGCCAATGAATGGGAGGAGTGCCCAAATGTGAAAATTGCTCTGGTCCATAAGGGGAAAATCCCCCTTGGTGGTGAAGTGGTTAAATACATGTTTTTTTGATGTAGTTGGTCTCTTACATGTTGGGGTCTTTGTCATAGGTAAAATATGCATTAAAGGAATATGCCTGCACAGCCATCGATGTCCTCTCCAGACGCACCCGTCTAGCTTTCCTTAATGTCCAAGCCGCTGAAGAAGCATTGCTGCGCATTGTGGACATCATGGCGAAGGAACTGAACTGGAAGGATCAAAAGAAAAAGGTACAAGGACGTTTCAGATGATCGAGTTGTAGTAATTTTGTCTTTATGCATAAATTTCCTGCAGCATAGGCTTCCAGAGCTACTGGCTATGATCTTCTCAGATAGATGTCTACGCTGCACCCTTGCAGGTCAAACAGGAGAACAGGAATGAACCTAGAGCCTTGTACAATCATTAACCCCCACAGCAAGCTGAAACACCAACAATAATAAAAGCAAGGATCAAAGTGAAAGGGTCTTAGTTTCCAAAATGGACTGCAGTATTTTTTTACTTGGCCAATTCACCACAATGAGGTTCCCTCCTTGGAATGGGTTCCCACTTTACGTACACCAGATAGCATGCAAGCAAAAACTTTGTGCTCTAGAGCAAGGGTGTCAAACGCACATAAGGGGACGAAATTTAAAACACTAATGTTGTGGGCCAAATTTTTTATTAGGTTGGACAGTCGTAAACAGGCAAAGTTTCAGCCAGAAACACTGTTGCTGGTGTGACTCTCTGAATGGGAAGTCATTTTGGTTTCATCTGCAGTGGAAAAATGAAAAGAAAATTGAGCATTTCACCAGGATGAGCATAGCGATCCTTATTTGTGTCCTGCCAGGTCTCGACCAGGCATGTGGCAAGTCTCGGCATGTGTACAGCAGGTTTTCCATAACGCAGTTTAGTTGTGATTGACCAATAACTGAGCAGTTTTACCACCTTCATGTAGTATGAGGATTTACCTACAAAATCTGCTCATAGTATTCTATATCTGTTGCTGTTACTACATGGAGGTGGTAAATTGGTTGGCGATTGGCCAATCATAATTTAAAGTGTGCACCAGCCCTTGGTAGGCACCTTCAATTATGATTGGCCAATTTTACGACCTCCATGTTGTGATGAGGGTCAGCAGATTTTAAATGCTATGAGCGGATTGTGTAGGTAAACTCTTAAGGTGGCCACTAATGATCCAATCTTTTTCATCCAATTTTACCAAATCTATGTAGTATAAGGGTAAAATGAGTTAATATATTGAATGGATAATTTGGGCAGTTCTTTTATATTACATAGAAATGGTAAGATTGGATGAAAAAGATTGGATCATTAGTGGCCACCATTATACTACATGGAGGTGGTAAAATTGGTCTGTGATTGAAAGGTGTGTACACACACCCAATGTTCATTGACCAATAATTGGCCAATTTCACCACTTCCCTGTAGTGTGAGAGCTTCCCTATACAGTCAAACAGTAGCCCCAACACTAGAGCCTTCTCTTCTAACTTGGCTCCTCCATTTCACATCATCCCATTTTGTTAAGCAGAATTTTCACCTGCAGGATCTGGACTTAAAGAGGAACTGCAGTGAAAATAACATTATGAAAAAAGTGCTTAATATTTACAATAATTATGTATACAGTAAATGATTAAGTCAGTATTTGCCCATTTTAAAATCTTTCCTCTCCTTGATTTACATTCTGACATTTATCACATGGTGACATTTACTGCTGGCAGGTGATGTCTGTGGAAGGAGACACTGCTTTTTTGGCAGTTGGAAACAGCTGCCATTTCCCACAATGCAACAAGGCTCCCACAGTGTGATGCCAATGCCTAGGTGCTGACATCACACTGTGGGTAGGGCTTCACCATAATATCAGCCATACAGAGCCCCCTGATGATCTGTTTGAGAAAAGGAAACTATTTCTCGTGGTAAAGGGGGTATTAGCTACTGATTGGGATGAAGTTCAATGCTTGGTTTCAGTTCCTCTTTAACAGAAAGAGAAAACACTGGGATACTCTAATCATCAAGCTATTAAACCGTACACTGTATTTAGATCTCTGCCTGGATTTGGGGTTTTAAAAATGACGATTGTTGGTCCTCGTTCATCGCCAGCCTTTTGAAGCACTGTGTAGTCGGAAGCCTCGTTAATGACCCGCTCCCTGCCCCAGTTAGCGTCTGATAACGATCCAGAATCCACACAGAGCTTCCTGGAATCATCAGACTGCCACGAGGATCCTCATGCTAATGACGCTCTAGTGATACGGGAGCCCTGCAGGGCCACATGCGCCTCTAAACCTCCAAGAATTAGTCTCTGCGCTCACAGCACCATTATCTGTCATGTTAAATATCCAAATTAGGGATCAACTTGCTCAAGCTAACGAGGCTTGAAGATAAATTAAGTAGATAAAATATTCCTGTAAACAAAGAGCCGTGTTAGATGGATATTCTTTGGATCTCTGTGCTAAGAAGTCAGAACCAAATTATGGGATATTCTGAAGAGTTTAAGTGTCTCTCCGGTCACAAATATAGGGAAGCATTGCTTTTTGAATTCTAACAATCTATTATTGTTGTTTTTGGAAACAATTTTATTGCAATCTTACATTTTATATCATCATTATTATTATTATTATTATTATTTATATAGCACCGACATCTTCGGCAGCGCTGTACAGAGTATAATGTCTTGTCACTTAATTGTCCCTCACAATCTAATCCCCACCACAGTCATATGTATGTTTCCTGTAGTGTAGATATTGTAATATAGGGCCATTTTTAGGGGGAAGAAAATTAACTTATCTGTATTTTTTTGGGATGTGGGAGGAAACTGGAGTGCCCAGAGAAAACCCACACATACACGCAGAGAACCTACAAACTCCTTGCAGATAGGCTGGGATACAAACTGGGGGACACAGTGCTGCATGGCAAGAGTGCTAACAACTACGCCACCGTGCTGCCCATATCCTGAGATTGTTCTATGACTGTCTCTCTGGCTTACACTGCTTTCCATCTTTGCTCATTCAGGAAATATCAAGTTAGAGCCATGGACTGCTAAAGGGGTGTTGAAAAAATGGACTGTTAGTTTGCATTTTTTTATTGCAGAAAAATAGTGGCATGCTGCAAGAATAGCATCACCACCACAAAGGTCTTTGGGGCTACATAAGAGCTTTGGGCCGTGTTCACACTTACCTGAACAGACCAACGGACATGTGGCCGAATTTTGTCTTAAAGGATTCCTGTAGCGGGGCAAAAGGAAAAAGTTACATACTCGCCTAAAAAGAGGGAAGGCTCTGGGTACCATAGTCTTCCCGGTCCTCTCTGTGTCTCCTTGTTCCACCGCTGGACCCCAATTTTAATGATGATGCAGCCTTGGGTCTCCCCAGAAGGCTTTGGAAGTACTGCGCATGTGCGTGCATGGATTTTTTGCATGTACAGTAGGTGGTGTAGGTCCACCTTTTGTGGCAATTACGTCCTCAGTTCTCCGAGGTATTGAATCATACAAATTGTGAATTGTTTCCAAAGGAATTTTAGCCCATTCTTCAGTTAAAACACCCTCCAGTTCTTTTAGAGACGATGGTGGTGAAAAATCGACTTCTTACTTGTATCTCTAATAACGACCATAAATGCTCAATAATGTTGAGGTCTGGGGATTGTGGTGGCCAGATGAGATGCTCAACTTCATTAGCATGTTCTTCGTGCCATTCTTTAACAATTCTAGCTGTATGGATTGGGGCATTATCATCTTGAAAGATGGCATTCCCCTCCGGAAACAGTTCTAGAACCATAGGATGAACTTGCTCGCCCAAAATTCCTAAATAGTCTTGACCGTTAATTCTTCCATGAATGGAAATCATTGGCCCGGCGGATTTCCAAGAAATAGCACCCCAGATCATCACAGAACTCCCACCATGTTTTACGGTTGGGAGAAGGCAGTCTGGATGAAATGCTTCTTTCGGCTGTCTCCAAACGTACGCTCGGCCGGAGGTCGGAAATAAGGTAAACGATTCGTTAGAGAAGATCACATTTTTCCACTGTTCGAGGGACCAATTCTGGTGGTTTCTACAGCACTCTCTACGCTTTGAAACATTTGTCTTTGAGAGCAGAGGTTTTCTAATTGCAGTTCTTCCGTGGAATCCAGATTTGTGCAGCTCCCGACGAACAGTTTTTGTGGAAACTGGGTTCTGTAGGTGTTCATTCAGCTCTGCAGTGATTTTAGGAGCCGTGGTCTTGCGAGCTTTTCTAACAATTTAATTTACATGTCCGACGGTCTCTCTCAGACAACTTCAACTTTCACCCACAACTGTGCTTTGCTGAAGATGTTTTTTCCTTCTCTTTCAAAGGCACTCATTACTTTTGAGACAGTATCTCTTGAAATGCCAAGCATTCGGGCAGTTTCTGTTACAGTAGTGCCTGCCATACAAGCACCAACAATTTGGCCTCTTTGAAAGTCTGAGAGATCTGCCATTTTTATAAATTATAACCAACTTTGGTTTAAATATCTGTAAAAAAAATATTTTAATTACGGTAAACCTCAAATAATAAAAATAATGAACAAAAAAAATTAACATATGTCAAGTTTTGAGTGCTTAAAACATGTTCAAAGATTATGATGCCAAAATGTTTGGCGTTTCCATTATTTTGTCCAGCCCCTGTAAATCCTAAACAAATATGGAAGCAGCACCTGTGTTAAGGTGCGTACACACATGCGACTATAGTCGTTTGTAACGATCGTTCCCCGATCTTTACCAACGACGATCGTTACAAAAAACGAACCACCGACTATTAAGGCAAACGACGAACGAGCCAAATCGCTACAAAAGAAAGTTCTGTCTCGGCGGATTTTAACCAACGACGATCGTTTGCAAAAGTAGTACATCGTTGGAAACGGTCGTTCGTACTAGGCTTGACATGCGCATTTCGCTATTTCTCCGTGAAACTTCTCATTTTTATGTGCAGGCGCAATAGTTGCTTTACGTGATGTAACGTTCGTTCTAACGATCAGATCGTTGCACACCTTTTAAAACTAACTTTACTTAGGTCGTTCTTTCATCAGTTAAAAGTTTGTTCGTCGTTCTCAACGAACGATCGTTGTCGCATGTGTGTACGTAGCATTGGAGTGAAAGGGGGATTAAAGTACTTGTTATGAACCACTACAGAAAAGGGGGAACACATCAAAGTTCTGCTGGAAAGTCTCAATCATTTGTAGTTATACCCCTGGTGAGAAATAGTAATCCTAGAAACCTGGACATGCAGTTTATACAGAATGCGCGATCCAGTTTACATCGTTAGTTCACCTGGCAGAATTCCGTATCCTAGATGTTTCATTAGAAGACTTTCTTGGCAAAGCTGCCCTTTAATTTAGTCACCAGCCATTACAAGACTTGACTTTAGAATTGGTCAGGGTTGGCGGAGTGCCGGTCACGTGACCTGATGAGCCGCCTTTGTCACATGGAAGATAAAGGAAACCGCACGGAGATGGCCAGCTAATAAAAGATAAGGACATTTTTATTTAAGGCCACGTAGGTGCAGAGGATTAATTGGTATTCCATCTGTCTGTGCACACTGCCCTTCTCCCGCTCACATTTCTCATGCAAAAAGTAGATCAGCATCGTGATTATGACAAATTGTTTTTCACGGCGCACAATGAGACCTTTTTCGGCAGATCTGTATAATTTTCCTTCCTTTAACTCCCTTATGACATATATGTTTGTTTAGGGCTTTCTATTCTTAAAACAGATCATGTGGATTTTGCTCTTAATTGAGATGCCAGGCAACATTTGGCAATTTTCCTTTACTGCTCATATTTTTTTTTTTTTCTGCTCTGAAAGGTGAATATTGTGTTCAGGAGACGAGAATATTTAAAGGGACCTTGCCCGTATTTCATCTGTGATAAGATGGCCGCACACCATATAATAAATGATCTAATTTTATGGCAATTCGATCAATTGTACAGAATAATCGAAAGCGCTTTTTTTTACCATTCATTCGAGAAACCTAATCGAATTTCCCTTTTTTTCCCCATAAAAATCGACTGGAAGTGGCAGACTTTTCTGATCAATCTTTATGAACAATTGTGTAGGGAAGATTGTCAAACTCTTGACTGAAAGACCCAAGTAATATTTTCAGAGTTTAATTAATTAGCAATGATCACTTACACATCTGTACTTTTTGCAGTTAGTGCATTGAAAGTACCTGACATGCTGGCTCCATTAGTGCCACTTCCTTTAGAGACAACGGTACAATTTTACTGGACAGTTTCCTGTTCACACTGTTTCCACTATTCCATCATCACCTACATGCAGTAGATGCTTCCTCTATCTCATCATGAAATAGTCAGGAAAAACAAGCTGATGCCCCCTCCCTTCTCTTCCCTTCGAACGAAGATTACTTGACCCGAAGCACCTCCTCCCTCTGCAGGCAAGAGTTCAACTCTTTGTGGCCAGTACTGTAAATACAGCTGAACAAAGTCTTCCCATTCTGTTCCTTAGTAATGTGCAATAAAAACAGTTAACCCTCCCGACACCCTTCCCCATGTCTTTCTGAAAGATTAAATAAAAAAGGACCAATAAATGATTTGTGGGTGGAGTAGGTTGATAGCAGGTGGGGTAGGTTGATGAGAAATGCACATGGCTTTCATAAACCGTACGGCACGATGGCGTAGTGGTTAGCGTTCTCGCCTTGCAGCACTGGGTCCCCGTTCGAATCACAGCCAAGTCAACATCTGCAAGGAGTTTGTATGTTCTCCCTGTGTCTGTGAGGGTTTCCTCTGGGCACCTCAGTTTCCTCCGACATCCCAAAAACATACAGATAAGTTAATTGGCTTCCCCCTAAATTGGCCGTAGACTACGATACATACACTACACAATACATAAATAGACATATGACTATGGTAGGGACGAGATTGTGAGAGGTAGGGACTAGGTTGACCAGACAATATACTCTATACAGCGCTGCGTAATATGTTGGCGCTATATATATACTTGAATAAAAAAAAAAAAAAATAAAAGTCTGGTATGCGTACATGCAAAAAGGGTGCCAGGGAAATTTGGGCGCCCAAAAAACCTGATAGAATATTGGTACGTTTCCGATATTCTATTATTACAGAGAAAATGATTATATTAAAATATTGTTATACTGATATTTTATCATAGCTAAACATAACTCTGCTCTCACACTGACACCCCCCCCCCCCCCCCCCCCAGAGCCGGACAAGGTCCTCCAGCACCCAAGGCTGAGACACCAAAGTGCGCCCCTCCATCCTTCCCACCCCAGCCGTCACACACTGATTTCTATCAGACTAAGAGGTGCCCCAGGCCCCCAACACTTTAATCTCTAGTTATCTGGAGGCCATGTATCCCCTTTTATTAATTCTCTCTGCCTCATACACAATAGGGGAATAGTAACTGAGTGAGTTTTGCGCCCCCTCCTACAATGCGCCCTGAGGCTGGAGCCTCTCTCGCCTCTGCCCGCCCCTAACCTTAAAGTGTGGCGGGGGGGGGGGCAGATGGGACACAGAGGCATGTTCCCTGCTGCATGACATTCCTCTTATTATCCAGCAGTACCTTTCTTTTTTTGGGGGGAATGACCTAATATTCCAGGAAAGATTTCCGTGTGGAGATGATATTCTCCACTTGCCTGATACTCTGGTTGCCTATCAGCAACCCAATTTTGTAAGTAGTATTTGTCTTATATGTTATCCCATTGCCTGAAAATACTGTACTTTTTTGGTGATCCGATTGTTCTCTGTTACCATTTTTTTCCTGGTCCCTGAGGTTCCTCACCCGAATTTCATCCACCAGATGCCCCTCACCATCAGGGAGGAAGAGATGTTAGTAGCAGAGTACGGTATCCATTTTTTGGAGCTCTGCTTTAAGGAGGAACTTTAACCAATGATTGAACTTAATCCCAACCAGTAGCTGATACCCCCTATCACACAAGAAATCTTTACTTTTTCTCGAATAGATCATCTGGGGGGGGTCTGTATGGCTGATATTGTGGTAAAAAACCCTCCCACAGTGTGATGTCATGGCCATGGCCCTGACAGTTTGCTGTCTGTGAACCTCGTTGCATTGTGGGAAATAATGTTTTTTCCCAACTGCTAAGCAAGCAGGATCTACCTCTGTGCATAGAACTCTTAAGTAATGGTGGCAACACACCATACACTTTTTTAAATATATTTTCAATTCAAGAGCCTCAATCAGTTTTTCTGATTGTAACATTTCCAAAATCTGACCAATGTACCAGACCCATATCTTCAATTTTTCTCCAATTATGAAAAAAAAACATTATTAAAGTGTGAAAAAAAATTGATTGGGTCTGTACATCAAGTAATTGACAATCTACCCTACGCCATTCAATTTTCTTAAAAATTGATCAGAAAAATCCAACACTCCCACTCTTCTTTTATCATATAAAAATGGGAATTTGGACAGATTTCTCGAATGAATGAATGAAAAAAAAAATCCTTTTTTTTTTCGCTGGGACAACCGATCGTTTTTATCAAATTGCTATAAAATTGGATAATTTTATTGTATGGTGTGTGACCACCTTAACAAACATTCCGTACAGATCACCTGGCAAGAACTAAAGATGTCTCCACCAGTGATAAATGTCAGAATGTAAATCAGGAAGAGGAAACATTTTACAATGGCCAAAGATTGACAAATCTATAAATAGATCTATAATCTATAAATATTGTTTAAAAAAAGCATTTTTATTCATTGTTATTTTCACTACAGTTCCTCTTTATACTGTGAAAACTATAAATCTTCAATACGGATTTTCTTTTCTACCAATGCAGGAAGAACTGGAATCAGCAAAGAGGTTTCTCTACTATGAAATGGGATACAAAGCTCGCTCTGAACAACTCACCGATCGATCTGAGATTAATTTGTCACCTTCGGATGTGGACAGGTGAGCAGGACGGGCCGCCCCCCCACAGCGGCTCCCCATCTCATTGTTATCAGCCCCGTCGTCTGTTTGTAATCCAGATCTCAGCTGTTGTTGAAATTGCTTCTTGCAGTCATCTGGTCAATATGTTTTAGATTAAATCCACATCAATGTATATTAGGGGGGATGTAGCTGTGGTGAAGCCATTTCATAAGGAGCTGACAATATACAGCTGCCGAATGCATAGGAATCTTATTATCGGCTCATCTTACAAAGATCTGCTAACCAGCTTTACATGGTAAGAGCATTCTACACAGACATGCAGGGAGCGTAATATATGAGCTGACATAAGGACCAGTGATCACATAGAACGTATCTGTGTATAGATCATTATTGTAGTTTAAAGGAACCCAACCTAGACTTGCAGAAAAAAAAGGAAATGTTTATGTCTTACTACATCGTATGATTACTATTTAAAGCAAATCTGAAGCAAAAAAATATATATACACTCACCTAAAGGATTATTAGGAACACCATACTAATTGACGCCCTTTCACCTTCAGAACTGCCTTAATTCTACGTGGCATTGATTCAACAAGGTGCTGAAAGAATTCTTTAGAAATGTTGGCCCATATCGATAGGATAGCATCTTGCAGTTGATGGAGATTTGTGGGATGCACATCCAGGGCATGAAGCTCCCGTTCCATCACATCCCAAAGATGCTCTATTGGGTTGAGATCTGGTGACTGTGGGGGCAATTATAGTACAGTGAACCCATTGTCATGTTCAAGAAACCAATTTGAAATGATTCGAGCTTTGTGACATGGTGCATTATCCTGCTGGAAGTAGCCATCAGAGGATTGGTACATGGTGGTCATGAAGGGATGGACATGATCAGAAACAATGCTCAGGTAGCCCGTGGCATTTAAACGATGCCCAATTGGCACTAAGGGGCCTAAAGTGTGCCAAGAAAACATCCCCACACCATTACACCACCACCACCAATACACCACCACCACCAACAACAACATCATGGATGGATCCATGTTTTCATTCTGTTTACGCCAAATTCTGACTCTATCAAGACTCATCAGACCGGGCAACATTTTTCCAGTCTTCAACTGTCAAATTTTGGTGAGCTTGTGCAAATTGTAGCATCTTTTTCCTATTTGTAGTGGAGATGAGAGGTACTCAGTGGGGTCTTCTGCTGTTGTAGCCCATCCGCCTCAAGGTTGTGCATGTTGTAGCTTCAAAAATGCTTTGCTGCATACCTAGGTTGTAACGAGTGGTTATTTCAGTCAATGTTGCTCTTCTATCAGCTTGAATCAGTCGGCCCATTCTCCTCTGACCTCTAGCATCAACAAGGCATTTTCGCCCACAGGACTGCTGCATACTGGATGTTTTTCCCTTTTCACACCATTCATTGTAAACCTTAGAAATGGTTGTGTGTGAAACTCCCAGTAACTGAGCAGATTGTGAAATACTCAGAACAGGCCGTCTAGCACCAACAACCATGCCACGCTCAAAATTGCTTAAATCGCCTTTCTTTCCCATTCTGACATTCAGTTTGGAGTTCAGGAGATTGTCTTGACCAGGACCACACCCCTAAATGCATTGAAGCAACTGCCATGTGATTGGTTGAATAGATAATTGCGTTAATGAGAAATTGAACAGGTGTTCCTAATAATCCTTAAGGTGAGTATATATATAAAATAGTGAATTGTATGTGTAGTATAGATAATGAATAGAACATTAGAGGCAAAGAATAGAGTTTCATATTTTTATTTTCAGTTATATAGCCTTTTTTTTATACCAATGCATCATTCTGTCACATTTGCAGTTTTAAAACCACACTCTGTCTTTAAGCTATAAAACAAATATGACCTTTGAACTTTCCTGCAGTAAACTGGGTCGGGATCTTATGCATGAGTGTGTCGCACACCTCCTATGATTGTGCTCCCATCATTGGGAGAAATCTGTTCTGGCGCAGTTCAATTCTATCTCAACTGCGCAAGCGCAGATTGCAATCACGAGAGGTGCACATGTGCAGAAGATCCCGACCCAGCCACGGGTTGCAATCTTATGGAGGGGAGAGCGGAGGCCTGACTCAGAGCGGAACTGCGCCGTGGGACCTAACAGACTTCTACGAGCTGCAAGAAGCCCCAGGTGAGTGAAACTTTTATTTTTTTTAGATTTCTGGATGTATTCTTTAAAGTGAATCCGAGATGAACTTTTATTCGTTGCATAATTGTGTTCCTTTCATATAGTTTTTAGGGCATTCCTCAAGCCAAATACTTTTTTGTTTTTGTTTTAATACTCTTATTCCCTATAAACTAAACAAGCCTCGCCCACAGGTTTTCAGAGAGCCTAGGCATTTTCAGACAGTAGCAAGGGCTCATGGGAGCTCAGTCTAGGCAGGAGGAGAGGGGGGGGGGGGTATTACTAGCCAGAGATTTCAGAGGCAGAGAGGAGGTTGGGGGATTAGGTGTTTTTCACAGGCTGAGTCCAGATAAGCTTGCCTGTGTGTAATGTTTACAAACAACATGGCTGCTGCCATTGTATCACAGGTAGAAATAATCATATTCTATTGAAGCTGTATGCAGCTAGATTTGCTGTGTAAAATTTAGCTAAGATACATAGACAAGTTACTTGTTATAGTTAGTTTTTCATCTCGGATCCGCTTTAAGGTAGGAGCTTAAAGAGAAACTCCAACCTAGAATTGAACTTTATCTCAATCAGTAGCTGATACCCCCTTTTACATAAGATATATAATGATTTTCACAAACAGACCATCAGGGGGCACTGTATGACTGATTTTTGTGCTGAAACTCCTCCCACAAGAAGCTCTGAGTACCGCGGTACTCTGGGCAAACTGCCACAATGTAACAATGTTCACAGACAGGAATTCGCTGTTTACAGCTGTCTCTAACAGCCAAAACAGCTAGGAGCAGCTACATAACCTGCCCACAGTAAAAATGTCACCATGTAATACATGTCAGAATGTGAATCTGGGAGAGGAAAGATTTTACAATGAGCAAACACTGACTAAATAATTTATACATAATTATGGTAAAAATGAAGCACTTTTTTTTACTACATTATTTTCACTGGAAACTGAGGATGCAAGAAGAGGGGTGGATGAGTAGAGCAGAAGGGTTCGGGATAAATAGGAGTGCTGGCAGTCCTCTCCTTGCAGATTGCTTCCATGGTTGAGTGAAGATATAACAAGGCTTTTCTCTAGCATTTTAGCTGTGCTTCATGCAAGGAAAAGGTGAATGTAGGAAATGTTTTCTTTTTAATTAGAGTTATTTACTCTAGCTTGTAGATACAAATAGATACAAGAATACAAGGCTGACAATGTTTAGTTTGCTCTCACATGAAGAGAATGTAAGCAGAATGTTTTTTACAATAGAGAGTTGGTAGAAAAAGTTTCATATTTTTATTTTCAGTTATATAGTGTTTTTTATTATTACTTTGCATCATGCCTTTAGAGTTGCAGTTTTAAAACCACACTCTGTCTTTTAAGCTATAAAATAAAGCAGAAATAATGACCCATTTGAACTTCCCTGCAGTAAAACCTTATCTCAAGCTGTCTCTCACAGTTTCTTTGCTATTTAAGTGCTTCAGAAAACAGGAGTGTATTTGACCCAAGTTGGGTCGAATAGCTCAGAGAACCTCTTTTGCATAGATAACTGAAGATTTTTAACTCTTCCTGTACTGGAAAACAATATGAGACTCCAATATTTGCTAATAGAACTAATGTTCTATTTCTTAGCTGTGCTACACATACAATTCATTGTAAAAGTGTGGGTTTTTTTCACTTCTTGGGACTGTGATAGAAAGTGTTGCATAGATAATTCATGTTTCGAAACTCCAATATTTTTAGGTATACAAAGAGATTTCACAAGTTCGATAAGGACAAAAAGGGATTCATCACAATTCTGGATGTTGAGCGTGTTTTAGAGGTAAGTCTCTGATTGGCTTCTTCAGTGCTGTCTAGTAAAGGATTGTTCATTGATGGTCTTCCATCTGTTGTATTTGTGCTTCACACTTTGCCTGATCTTCTATCTTCTCTAATCTTCAGCCCTCCACTCTCCATACTGCCATATCTGATTGATAACCAACATCTTGTTGATCTTCTCATCTATGCATTTGAGACCTATTTTCCTTCTTTCACTAGCCTGCTGACCATTGAGTTTCTTCCGTTCTCTTTCATCCCTTCTTTCCTCTTTTACTGTTTAATTTAACAGCATTTATCCCCCCCATCTTCATTATCTATCCGTAATGTTGCTTGTCATCTCTCTCCTTAAGCTGGCCACTAATGTTCCAACTTCCTGAACGGATCAACCACCCAGAAACAATCAATCTGGAACACTAACGGAATGTGAAAACTTGGCAGATCCAACTACGGCAATTGATCCGTTTTACCGATCTAATCGATTGATTGATAGGATCAGGCAACTTTTCACTTCCTGTTCGGCCGGTCGGTTGTTCAGTAAATTAAACCATTAATGCCCACCATTCGCCTCCCTGACACCTGTTAAGCCTTGTCCACTATCTTACTGCTATCTTTCCTTTTTTTGTTGTTGTACTACTGTTTGCTTTCTTTTCTGGTTTCCCCTCTGCTCAACCCATGTCTGTCAATCATCTCCTGCTACCAACACTATTGTGGTGTCCGATTTCCCTACTGCAGGTACATGGCACCCATCCCTATTCCTGCTGCTGTCTTTCAACCACATTTTCTTACTTATTTGCCCCAACTCTGTTCTTTGTCTTCTACTGCCTCACATAAATGTTTCCCTCTGTTGCCCATATCCCATGACCTCAATACTTTCCCTTCCTTCTGTTCTACCCAATGTTCCACCCCCTTTCTTCTATCTTCGGTGTTTCTGCAGTGTGTCGTTTACTATAGTTTCTCTCATACCCTATCTATTCTTTACTGTTTTAACAACTTTCTCCTCTGCCTCACCACCTATTGTTGGTCCTCCAGCACCCCATCACACATCTTTCTTTCTCCACAGCTTCACTTACCCTTCTTTCTCTGTTTTTCCACACTCCAACTTTGTACTTCATCGCACTAAATGTTGCACACTCAGGCATCCGTTTTATTTCATCTACTACTCAAAAGCTCTTCACACTTCCTCAGCAGTAACGCCATCTGTCTTCTTATACTGTCATACTTCCTGCACTTCCATTTCTGTAAAGGACACTGTAGCAGGGCAATACAGACAGTTCCTCACTCAGACACTATCATAAATGGAGCCTGCATGTAACAAATGACAGTCACTGGATACAACATAGATGTTTGTAGCTTATGGCCACAATTCACTAAGTTCATCTCCTGTCTTTAACCTCCCTGGCGTTCAGTGTCTGCTGGATTTCTGTGCGAAAAGTGATCCAGTTAATTTTCATAAAAATGTTCCTGTAACCTACCAAAATGTTTCAAGCAAGGGTCGAGTATACATTTTGAGTATAATAAAAGCTTGAAACACAAAATCAAATCAAAACTAAAATTTCAAAATAACTGCCCAAAATCTCTGATCATTTACACTTCCAAGCTGTAGCTGTTCAACCGCCACTAATACGAATGTAAAGCTAGCCATGCATGTAGTGATGAGGGGCAGATTCGACTAAGAGATAAATCTCTCTCTGATCTAATCTGATTAGAGAGAGATCTGTCTGCTGCCCATACACCTCAGGCTGATTCCTGAACGATTTCAGCATGAAATCTTTTGGGAATTGGCCGTGTCCACTACCTCGCCGCTGCCCCCCTAGTGTATGTATGTACCCCCCGCGTGTACATTTATACATTACCTTTCCTGTGTCCCCACCGTGCGGTGCTCATCCATCTTCGGAATCCTCTGCCGGTTACTTTATTTTATTCAATACAAAAAAAAAGTTTGCTGCCAGATGTTGACACTTCCTGACTCTGGCGTCATCAACACCAATCGCCAGGGAACGTCGCTATCGGAGGTGCATGATGAGGGATCGGAACGCTAATGGTTAGTATAAATGCTCCTAATCTAGGTGCCCCCAGTATAGTTTAGCAGGTCATAAGTGCCGCAGTATAGGTCAACCAGCCATAGGTGCCGCAGTACAGGTTAGCTAGCCATAGGTGCCACAGTATAGGTTAGGCAGCCATAGGTGTCCCAGTATAAGTTAGCTAGCCATAGGTGCCACAGTATAGGTTAGGCAGCCATAGGTGCCGCAGTACAGGTTAGCTAGCCATAGGTGCCGCAGTACAGGTTAGCTAGCCATAGGTGCCGCAGTACAGGTTAGCTAGCCATAGGTGCCGCAGTACAGGTTAGCTAGCCATAGGTGCCGCAGTACAGGTTAGGCAGCCATAGGTGTCCCAGTATAAGTTAGCTAGCCATAGGTGCCGCAGTACAGGTTAGCTAGCCATAGGTGCCGCAGTACAGGTTAGCTAGCCATAGGTGCCGCAGTACAGGTTAGCTAGCCATAGGTGCCGCAGTACAGGTTAGCTAGCCATAGGTGCCGCAGTACAGGTTAGCTAGCCATAGGTGCCACAGTATAGGTTAGGCAGCCATAGGTGTCTCAGTGTAAGTTAGCTAGCCATGGGTGCTACAGTATAGGTCCTAACCTATTAGCCAGTCATAGGTGTCTCAGTATAGGTTAGCTAGCAATAGGTCCCACAGTATTGGTTCGCTAGCTACACAACCCTCCTCCCTCCCTCCCTATGCAACGATAGTGCCTGAAAGATCTCCCCCTGCAGCGGCTTACTTCCTTCTGTCTCGCTCCCTCCCTCCGCAGCCAAGCAGGTGGCCAGTGCTGATACTCACCGGTGCCGTCGCCCGGGCTGATCACCCCACCAGCTCCGATCTTTCCTGTTCACCGTACCGGGGTGTGGCTTGATGACGTCATCAGGTCGTGCGCCCTGGTTCCACCGTGAACACAAGAGGAGCTAGTGGTGTGATTGGTGCAGGCGACAAGCACAGTGAGTAACATCACAGGCCACCTACATGGCTGCGGAGGGAGGGAGCACTATCGCTACAAAGGGAGGGGTGAAAATCACTAAACGGGGTGAATGATGAGGGGGCAACAACACTTCTAGGATACCTATAGCTGGCTAACATGTCCTGGCCCCCCTATACCTAACTGACTTACTCTGGGTGCCCACAGTTTAGTAGAAAATCTCCTGAGCGGCATGCCCGACACTGTTGGGCATACCAATTTCAGTGAGTTTTCCTTGCCCGAAACAGTGTCGGGAATACGGCCCAGGAGGTTTAGAATAATTTTGTGCTGTTTTTACTGTTTTCACCATGGTGATAAAGCATTTAGTATTCATTAAGAAATTTACCTCAGGCAAATCTTAAAATAAGGATTCTATCCTTAACTACCTGCGGACCGCTGCAGTATAAATCTACAGCAGGCAGTGGGCGCTGCGGTCCTGACGTAAACTCTATGTCCCATTCACCACGCATCCCCGCCGCTGTCGCCGCTCGATCTCCGCCGCAATGTACTGCCCTACCGCCTCTATGACGGCAGAGCACTGTGAGCCGGGCAGGAGCCATTTTCATTGGCTCCTGGCCCTGTCATTCATATAAGCAATTCCCATTGGCTTACATGGAGTGACAGGGTCAGGAGCAAATGAAAACTGCTCCTGACCGGCGCACAGCGCTCTGCCGTCATAGCGACGGCAGAGAGAGCAGCCTGCGGCAGGGACGGAGCCACGGATTTTAGCGGCGATTCGTCGGGAAGCGGCGGTTTACTGGACCAGCACCCACTGGTCCTTAAGGGGGCAGAGGGTGCTGGTCCCGAAGTGGTTAAGTTAAAGAGAACCCGAGGTGGGTTTGAAGAATATTATCTGCATACAGAGGCTGGATCTGCCTATACAGCCCAGCCTCTGTTGCTATCCCAAACCCCCCTAAGGTCCCCCTGCACTCTGCAATCCCTCATAAATCACAGCCACGCTGCTGACAAACAGCTTGTCAGAGCTGGCTGTGTTTATCTCTATAGTGTCAGTCTGCTGCTCTCCCTGCCTCCTGCAGAACTCCAGTCTCCGCCTGCATCCCTTCCCTCCCTGCTGATTGGAGGGAAGGGACGGGGGCAGGGACCGGAGCTATGCAGGAGGCGGGGGAGCAGCTGAGACTGACACTACAGATGTAAACACAGCCTCACAGCACGGCTGTGATTTATGAGGGATTGCAGAGTGCAGGGGGACCTTAGTGGGGTTTGGGATAGCAACAGAGGCTGGGCTGTATAGGCAGATCCAGCCTCTGTATGCAGATAACATTCTTTAAACACACCTCGGGTTCTCTTTAAGAAGCCATTTCGAAACTTAGAATTCTGTCGTTATTTTAATGATTGAAACTTTAAGTTAAAGACAAGATGTTAATTCACAGAGAGGAATGCAAGTGATAACAGTAAAGTTGTGAGGAATTATAACTTGTCCTGAGCTGTAGGTAAGTGGATTTTTACTACAGATTGCAATGTAAAGTGAAGCATTCTGAGCTGTCTGCTTTATTTTTTACTTGTTTATGCAGAAGGGGACTCTGTATAGAGAGATATATACACAGCAGGCACACAGAGAGGGAGGCAGAGAGAGACACCGAGTGTATGTATGTATATGTATATATATATATATATATATATATATATATATATATATATATATATATATATATATATATATATATATATATATATATATATATATATACACACAGACCCGCACACAGAAATTCACTCACAGAGACCCAAAAATACACACACACACACACACACACACACACTATCCCCCCACCCCTTTTGGTACTGGTCACACGGCTGTCCCCAGTACAGCGCTGCCTTAGATCGCAGCGCTGCACTGCCCTAACAGATGGCGTCTAACAGTCTGAAGGCGGGGTGGAGCTGCGCCCCCCGATCAGGAGATGCGCGCGCAGCCTGCGTTCGATCTCCTGCTAGCCCCATAGAAGACCGTTCACGCCAGTCGGCCTGGGGCTGCCGCACTGCTCACGCCAATTGGCGTGGAGCAGTTGGCAAGTAGTTAAAGAGAACCAGTACTGAGTAAAAATATTTAAAATAAACACATGAGGTAACTTCAAATGAACATTGCATAGTTACCTTGCCATCAGTTCCTCTCAGAAGCTCACCATTTTCTTATGACAATAATCCCTTCCAGTTCTGACAATATTTTGGGACGCGGGACAGGAGAAAGACACTGAGGAGTAGACGACATGGAAGGTAAGTATGACTTGTGTATGCTTATTTTGACTTTTAATGTTCAGTTCAGGTTTTCTTTAAGGACTGAAGTGATGAGACAATTCTCTCACTGTGAAAGCTTATCACTACATGTTAATAAGGCAAGCTTCTTTAGTGAATTACCGTATATACTCGAGTATAAGCCGACCCGAGTATAAGCCGACCCCCCAACTTTTACCTAAAAAACTTGGAAAAAATGATTGACTCGAGTATAAGCCGGGGGGGAAGCAATGCAGAGGTCTAAAGTCATTGTCCTGCTAGCCATACACTAAACAACAAGTGCCCAATCCTGCAAATGACTGTGCCCCCAGCATATGCAGCGTAGTTTGAGAGGATATGCGGCCATGACTGTGTCCCCATTCCCCCTCCAGAGCCGAACAGTTTATAAATAAATCCTGTGTGTCTCAGCCAGAGTATCCTCTTTATATAGTGCTGTGTGATTAGGGCACATCTACAGCCATCACTTTACTTTCCCCATCTCCATCCAGAGCAGAGCAGTTTATAACTAAATCCTGTGTGTTTCAGCCAGTGTATCCCCTCTATATAGTGCTTTGTGATTAGGGCACATATTCAGTCACAAGGGTTCCCCTCTAGAGCGGAGTATTATCTAAATTACAGCTATGTCCAGCTATGTCCCCTGAGTGCCTCCCCTGCATATTGCAGTGTGGTTTAGCCGCACTGACAGTGTCGGCTCTCTCCCCCCCCCCCCACCCCCGCCAGAGCGAAGCGGCATGTAAATATCAGCTGTGTGCTGATCTGATTGCCGCTCTCGCTGTGTGCAGAGAGATAAACTGCGGTGCGTGCTTCCTCCACTTACTTGCTAAAGTCCGTTCGTGCTGCGGGGATTTCTCTATAGCTGCTCTGATGCCGGCTCATCTCTATGACACCATCTAGTGGCGCTTCCGTCATAGAGATGAGCCGGCATCAGAGCAGCTATAGAGAAATCCCCGCAGCACGAACGGACTTTAGCAAGTAAGTGGAGGAAGCACGCACCGCAGTTTATCTCTCTGCACACAGCGAGAGCGGCAATCAGATCAGCACACAGCTGATATTTACATGCCGCTTCGCTCTGGCGGGGGTGGGGGGGGGAGAGAGCCGACACTGTCAGTGCGGCTAAACCACACTGCAATATGCAGGGGAGGCACTCGGGGGACATAGCTGTAATTTAGATAATACTCCGCTCTAGAGGGGGAGAGTAGAAAACCCTTGTGACTATATATGTGCCCTAATCATCCATAACTATATAGAGGGGGTTACTGGGTAGGGGGACAATGGCATGGCGACTCGTGTATAAGCCGACCCCCCCACTTTTGGAGCACTTTTTTGGTCCCAAAAATTCGGCTTATACACGAGTATATACGGTAACACTTAAAATAGTGATTGATGTGTGGTGATAAGTTTCCACCTGCCTTATTATCCCTGGTATGATCTTAGTGAATTATGGCCAAAGACTCATTGGATATTGAAGAGAACATCAGCTTCATTCTCTCTGTATATAATGAGATGTTCGTTTTACCCGCAATGCATTATTTGTCAGTGCTAAACACAAAGATGGTGCAGATAGTTTAGGCCACTTAGCACACATCTTCTCTTGATACATGCTTCCCAGTAGTGTGAATGTCTTCTAATATTCATCTGTGATCATTGCAAATAGGTCTCACGGGTCTGTGTATACTCGCTCGAATTTAATTACCATGATTATCATTCACTTGTGCAAATGCATATTCCCCATTAAGAACAGGCATGTAATACCCTGCAAATAAAAATGCTTAAAGGAAACCAGTAGTGGGTGGAATATGGAGGGAGACATTGCTGGCTTGCTTCTAAAGAGGTTACTTGCCAGCAGAGTTTAGACGTTTGATTGAAGAATTGCAATACCATTTCTAGAGTTTCCAACCAAACAAGAACAAGAAAGTGAACAGGTGCCGTGTGCTAGTGTCCCTGCCATACCTCCGGACCCTCAACTCTATGTCCTCCTGTGTTTCCTTGCATGTCTGGCTCTTCTCCTCCTGCCCCTGCTCTACCCCCCCCCCCCTCCACCCCCATGCTATGTGTCCTCCTGTCCCTCGCATGTCCTCCTGTGTTCACCTCAGTGTGTTACTGTTCTACTACTGTCCCTGCTCTACCCCCCCCCCCCCTTTCCCCGCTATGTGTACTCCTGTTCCTGCGCTCTGTCTCATCCTGTGTCCATCTTCCTGTGTGGCTGTTCTTCTCTTGTCCCTGCTCTACACTTTTTTTTTTTTTTTTTGTCCCACACTCCCCTCCACCCTGTGAGCTTGTGTGTTCCTTTCCGAAAGTAAGGTGATTAGGATTTCTTGATTATTGTCATGTACAAGCGCTTCATAGCCAAACTACACAGAACATTTTGCAAGGAAATTTTAATTGCCATTCGGTATAAATGTGGAAATGGTGTATCTTACAATATATAAACAAACCAGTGAACAGAATATGGTTTTAATGAGTCGGACATGCTTGTTACCTTTGACTAGCTTCCTTTTCTCTGTAGATTTAGCTGGTAAGTGGGTCAATCAGGAGTGACTATGTAACTCCCAAAGTGGGTAAAAACAAATTGGCCAGATCATATTTTCCAGCATTATAGTATCGACAAAGGTATTGCATGGAAATACATTGAACATTGGTTTCAATAGCTGCTTAGGTCAATGCCCTCCTTATCCATGTTCAGTTCGGTGCACAAGAGATGGGTGGGAGTTTGTCACTCAGATATGGTAGAACCGCTTGTTGCTGACTTGTAGACAGGAAGTGAGGTTTTAGTTCTCAACACTATGAACAGGAAGTCAGAAAAGCACGTCTATAGGGAGAGGTAGACAGCTGCAGGCAACCACATCTATAAAGCAAGCAAGCAAGTTTTAAATTTGAAAATGTAGTGCCAAAAGTGTGCTTTTAGAATTCAACCTTGTTAATTTAGGGTGTACTTGGGCTGTGAGCGACTGATGTCATCTGCATAAATTATAGATATTCTGCATGCGTGTTTCTGCAGGCTATAAACTGAGTAGAGCTATTTCTAGTGCAGTGCTTGCTGCAGCCGTGACGTGAGGTCCTAATATGATGCTGCTCTTCTGTTCCAGAATATAAATGTCCAGATGGACGGCAACACTCTGCATGACATCCTCAATGAAGTTGATCTGAATAAAAACGGGCAAGTTGAGCTCAATGAATTCCTACAGGTCAGTATTATTTCCTTCCCTCCTCCCTTCACTTTCTGAGGTTGTTTGGTAATTATGGGCCCAGGCCATACATGAGTTTGACTTAAAGCAGATCTGAACTGAAAATAAATGTATTGAATGATTAATTGTAAGTCTTTTACTAAAGAAAAATATAAGATAGAACTGTCTATGTTTATGTTCACTTTAAGGCCTTCAATTTATGACTTTATTCTAAATGGTAGCCATTAAAAATCTGCCTTGCTGAACTGAAAAACAGCCACAAGTAATGACCCTTTGAACATTCCAGCACTAAAACCTTATCTCAAGCCTTCTCTCACTCTTTACCAGCTCTTTTGATTTCTACAGGTAGTCCCATGTTAACAAATAATATAGGAGATTATAGGTCAGTTCCTAAACTTAATCTGTTTTGAAGTCGGAATACTGTGCCTCCAGTGTCCCCCTCTGTGACAACTCTGTTCCCTGTGACATCAGTGCCCCACTGCACCCCCCTCTGTGCCTCTACTGTCCCCCACTGTGCCCCCTACTGTCCCTCTCTGCCTCCACTACCCCCTTTTTGCCCTCTGTAGCAGCACTGCCCACACTGAGCCAACTGTCCCCCACCACTGTTCCCATTGTGACTCCTTTGTGCCTCCTGTGTCCATCCTGAACCTCCATGGCCCCCATTGTGATCCCTTTATGCCTCCACTGCCCTCACTGTGACCCCCCCCCCCCCATGCCTCTGCTGCCCCATTGTGACCTTTTTGTGCCTCCTGTGTGCACCCAATGTCCCCATTTTGACCCCACTGTGCCTCCTGAGGTGCCTGGCTCTTCTACTGACCACATATGCTATTGCTCCGTTGTTATTGCCTGATGTAGCGGGATCAAATCTGCGAAACGCGTTGCATATTTGGAGTTCATAAATAAAATATATTGACTGTGTTTACTACAGTCGTTGTGTGTCTACTTGGAGGAGGTAAGTCCACCACTACCTCCTCTATTTACCAAGAATTTGGTTTTTAAGCTCATTTAGCTTCCTTTTATCCTTTTGGGGCCTCTGTTCTCCTGCATAATATTGAGTCCACCCTGGGTGGATGGTTGAACCCCCTTTTTCTCATCTATACAGAGCGACTTCTTATTCCTGAGTGGGTTCAGGAAAATCTCCCCACCTGCCTTTACAGTGGTTGCCTAATGGTAACCCTGGTTTGTGAGTATTAATATTTACTCTATCTAGTAACCATTTACCAGTACATATTACACTATTGGGGCTCTTGGTGTTCCTTGTTTTTACCACTGTGCCTCCTGTCTCTCCCCGTGTCTCCACTTCCCTTATGTGGCCACCTTTTGTACCTGCATTGCCCCAGTGTCTGTAATTTTTCTGTATTTGAAAAATTGACAACCTGCGTAACTTTTTTGCCTACAGAGTGTAATTCATACTCCGTGTGTTTGAGTGGGCACACATATATCTATAATTTGCTTTTTAATGCATTTGTCGCATTCATTTTTGGGTAAACTAGGCCTGATGATATGTCCTGTCCCTGTATTTTGTCCTCTGAATGTGTATGGAAGAAACACATACTTCAAAAACCAAGAATATTGCATTTTAGATCAAGGCCCAAATTCAAGAAAATTAAAGTACATGTAAGTGTAAGTCTACTACCACTAAAGGGGCTTGTGGCAAAGGTTATAAAACTTAAAAGTACACGTCAAATTGTCCCAGAGTAGTTGCACTGAAATTGTTTTACTTCCTATGTAGCTGTCACATAGTTACATAGTTATTTGGGTTGAAAAAAGACATACGTCCATCGAGTTCAACCAGAGAACAAAGTACAACTCCAGCCTGCTCCCTCACATATCCCTGTTGATCCAGAGGAATGCGAAAAACCCTTACAAGGCATGGTCCAATTATCCCCAAAAGGGAAAAAATTCCTTCTCGACTCCTAATGGCAATCAGATAAAATCCCTGAATTAATATCACTGGGCATTACCTAGTAGTTGTAGCCATGGATGCAAGGAAAGCATCTAAGCCCCCTTTAAATGCAGGTATAGAGTTTGCCATAACTACGTCCTGCGGCATTGCATTCCACGTCTTAATCACTCTTACTGTAAAGAACCCTTTCCTAAATAAAAGGCTAAAAAGTTTTTCCTCCATGCGCAGATCATGTCCTCTAGTCCTTTGAGAAGGCATAGGGACAAAAAGCTCACCCGCCAAGCTTTTATATTGCCCTCTGATGTATTTGCACATGTTAATTAGATCCCCTCTAAGGCGTCTTTTCTCTAGACTAAATAAACCCAGTTTATCTAACCTTTCTTGGTAAGTGAGACCTTCCATCCCACGTATCAATTTTGTTGCTCGTCTCTGCACCTGCTCTAAAACTGCAATATCTTTCCTGTAATGTGGTGCCCAGAACTGAATTCCATATTCCAGATGTGGCCTTACTACAGAGTTAAACAGGGGCAATATTGTGCTAGCATCTCGAGTTTTTATTTCCCTTTTAATGCATCCCAAAATTTTGTTAGCTTTAGCTGCAGCGGCTTGGCATTAAGTGTGATTATTTAACTTGTTGTCGATGAGTACTCCTAAGTCCTCCAAGTTTGATGTCCCCAATACTTATTGTACATGCAATAAGTATTATAATCTCACAGCTCTAATGACAGGTTTTTGACTAGTCCATCTCATCTCGGGGGATTCTCTGTATTAGTTTCAAAAGCCCTCCCTGAAAAGGATCTATAAAATGATTTTTATGTATTTATTCATTTATTTGACAGTTCTCCCTACTTGCATGCCATTATTTTGGCAGCTTGACTCTACAGCTGCTGTTCAGGGAGATCTTTTGAAAATAGGATACCTTGAGAATCTCCTAGGAGTAGATGGACTAGTCCAAAGCCTGCTATTAAGTGGTTCAGAGCTTATAATATCTATTGTAGAGGACAGCTATGTAGGAAGTAAAACATGTTTTAAATTACAGTTGCATCTTGTATGCATGTGTTCATATGTAAATAAAATTTATTTTTTTGCTATAAAGCCCCTGCTGATTTATTTTTTCCATATATTCATTAATCCCTCCAGCTGTGATTGCGCTCTGTTCCTGACTGTTCACAGCACAATCATGGCAAGTGGAAATTGAAGGCTGCGTAATCGTAATGGGATTGCACTTCCTGGTGGAAAAGGAGCCTTAAAGAGACTCTCTAACAAAATTTTCAGCCTTATTTTTTCTATCCTATAAGTTCCTATACCTGTTCTAATGTGGTCTGTCTTACTGCAGTCTTTCCTAGTTGCACAGTGGCTGTATTATCTCTGTTATATAATCTAATCTTCTTTCCTTTGCCGGCTCAGGCACTCAGGCAGGAATGTGCTGCTCTGCTTGTGATAGGCAGAAGTCGTACACACCCTCTCCACGCCCCCTGCAGGCTCTGTATGAGTCACAGACTGAGCTTCTCTCAGCTTATCACATGCTGGTTAGCAGCCATGTTTTTTGTTTGTAAACACTGCCTAAAACTGGCAATTTCAAGCCAGGATTGCAGCAAGGAGTGACAGAAACCACACAGAGGGGCCCAGGAGAACATAATGAATAGAATGGTATGCTTTTTATTGTAAGAATTTTAGAGTACAGATTCTCTTTAAATACCTTTTTGTTTTGTTGAAAACCACTGTGGTCAAACATTAACTGCTGCTCCATTGAAGTTATCTTTCAAAGCTTGGCCAGGCCATACTGTCTATTGAGAGAGGGAGTGGGACCAGACTGACGCTCACCGTCCCTTACCAACAGGATGTGGAAGGGGGCGTGGCCAGCATGTCACTCAGGGGTCACTCAGTGCTGCAGTCAGTAAAGGGAGGAGTTGGGATGGCAGGGATTTGAGAGCCTGGTCATGATTGAAGGACAACAAAAACCAGTGGTGGTGGTGTTTCTTTTAAAATAAAGGTGTTTAACTGTATATTTAATAATTTAAACTTCACTTATGTGACCAGTGAAAGGAAGGGGCAGTTTAAAGAAAAGGGAAAAAAAAGTGGGGGGACACTGGGCCTTTAAATATATTTGTAAACCCAGTAAATGGAAAATACTTTTTCATCTCATTCCATCTTAAAACAATACCAGACGCCAGCAAGTTTAAATACACGTTATTATTTACGTTGAGCGACTGGCAATCTATTTTAAGTACTTGAAGACAAAAATAACTCTTGTTGAGAGAAGCATCTAAAATTAAGCCTGTTTGTAGGCCATGTTTTTTGTTGTGCCAGTTTTCCCTCTCGGGCGGCTACAAACAAATCTTACTCTTGCATGTGATGTAGCCGGATCGCCGAGTTTATTTTTGAGTTTATTTTTGTGAATTCTTTCTCACTCAGGCAGGTATTTCCAGCCGTCTGCCAGCTCTTTCCTGAGCCAAGGCGCTGATGAATGCGGAACATGAGATAAATTAATGCTAGGGATTTTGGTCAGTGTCAGCCCTTTCTTCCTGATGTCAAGTTAAACAAACAAGATCAAGGGGAAAGGAAATGGTAATTGTCTCTCTCGAGATGAGTTTTAGATAACGGCTTTGTTGAACGTGAATGCTGAAAATTTTCAGCAGTTGTGTCCAGCCTCACAAAAAAAGAATAATTATCCCTTTAATACGTTTATCACCGCTTCAATCAGATTAAATGCATATTCTATTAACCATTGACAACAATGAATTGTTCCTTTGAAATTATACTGGAAACATTTTTATTCCCCATCTGACAGGAAGGAAGGGGGGGGGGGGAGCCATACAGACGATCGGTTGTATATAGAATTGCTTTTTATATCTTCTGGGAAAACTTGGCTGTCATCTTGAGGCCGGTGTGGATATTGTAATTGCCAGGAAGATAAAGTAGACAATAATTCATTTTCATGATTTTATTTGAGGCCGTTGGGAATCCGTCTTGAGCTGGGAGAATTCCGATTGCCAACGCACAGGTGAACGCTCACAAGTCAACACCGTTTAAGGCATTACTAATCTCCTCCGCGGAAATTGATAACTAGTTTCATGCATCATTTACGGCTTGTGGGGCCGAGCCTCCAACGAGTTTCCAGGCGCTAGAAGGTTTTATTTCACCATCAAAAGCATGCACTATTATTGAAGGGAGCATTACCAGTAAGTTTCTTGCACCAGATAGATTGTGCAATGGTAACAACTGGAGGCTGAGCAGTGTTTTTAAATCCCCTCAAGTTGTACTGTGTACCCAGTTAAAGTGTACCCAAGCCGAAACTTAGGTAAAAAATTAGATACTTGCCTAGAGAGCAGGAAGCCTCAGAATCCTATTGAGGCTTCTCTTAGTGCTCTGATGTCCCCCCTCACTGAGCAGGCCCCTGGAAGATTAGCAACAAGGCATTGGCGCCAATCCAATCCGTAGCCAGAGATGCTTGTGTACGAGTGGAACGGCCGCGCTTGTAACGGGAGAGAAGTGCGTTCCCGATGTGAAGGGAGGCCACACGGATTAAGGGGGGACATTGGAGCATGGAGTGAAGCCTCAATAGAATTCTTAGGCTTCCCTCTCTTTAGGTAAATATATCTTTTTGAATCCAAGCTTCGGCTCTGGTTCTTTTTGTCTTGTTGATTTTATGTAGCACAGTGTAGTTTTCCTTTCTTAAAGGGAACCAGAGAAGAAGCACCCTCATGTATTTTACCATATAAATCAGTGGGAACATTAGAGAAAACACCTACCCTGCTTTCTGTTTCATTCTGCACTGCACAGCTTGCTTCTAATCAGCCCTGATAAAATCCCCGACTGAGCATTCAGTCTGGCTTTGCTCAGGAATATTTATAGCTCAGTCTGTGTTCTCTCATGTCTTCAAGTCCAAGCCTGCCCCTTGCTGGCTCTGCTCAGGAACCATTATAGCTGAGTCATTATAGCAAAGCCAGACTGAATGCTCAGTCGGGGATTTTATCAGGTCTGAAGGAGAAACAAGCTGTGCAGTGCAGAATGAAACAGAGAGCAGGGTAGGTGTTTTCTCTAATGTTCCCACTAATCTATATGGTAAAATACATGAGGGTGCTTCATCTCTGGTTCCCTTTAAAAGAGAAAGTAACGATAGGCAAACACACCTTAAAAGAGAAGGTAAACACAAGATTATTTCCCATTATTTGAAATGGGACATATATGTTGCATACTTCCATACAGTGGGTAGAGCAAAGCAAATCATATCACAACCAGAGCTATTGGCGCTGGTTGAGTTCAACATTTTAAAAAGTTACAGATTGCCCAGCAAGCTCATGGTGAACCAGAACTCCTAGGCTCTGTAATGTTGACAAGCTGATGCTTCATTCAATTCCAGAGGTTCTGGAGGTGTGTTTAGCATAACGGACAACAAACGGACAATTTGCATATTCAGCAGTGATGCATTGTGGAACACCTCATATGTTCTCTCCAACATGAATAATCATAAGTACCTTCTGTTTTAAGAAGGAAAAATTCTATTTTGCATACATTTTAGAAAGGAAGTTTAAGCATTTGTATATAAAAAGTGTTGTTAAGTTTTTCACAGGCATAAGCCGTAAAGAGACTTTAAAGCTTTTTAAAACTCACCTTTTTATTAGCCATTTATGTAAAGCAGTATCAGCCAAGCTAAAACGCCGTATTCCCATGGCAGAACCATGCAATTAAACCCCTTAAATACCGGGGCAAAATTCTACGACTTCCAAAGTCGTGGATTTTGCAGCCCGGGGAGGCAGAGCTTAGCGCTGTAGCTCTGCCTCCATCTGTGTCAATCCCCGCCCCTCTCAGTGAAAAGACTGAGAGGGGCGGGGATTGACGCAAGTAGAGGCAGAGCTACAGCGCTAAGCTCTGCTTCTATCAGGAAGCGCTCCCCACATTTTGCCCCGGGGATTAGTGGGGTTTAATTACCTCGTTCTGCCGCAGGAATGCAGTGTTTTAGCTTGGCTGATACTGCTTTACATAAATAGCTAATAAAAAGGTGATTTTTAAAAGGCTTCAGACACTCTTTAAAGCGGACCTCAAGATCCCCTAAAGCTGTTCTGATGCACTTTACAGACACAGGGCAGCCTCCATCCAGTATCACTGCACTGGGAAAAATGTTTGTAGTACAAATAAGAATATTGCATGACTATTTTCACATCAAGTGGAGGGTTTTCTTTTTGCAGTATATTTTCTCTAAAAAAACGGTGGTCTTATTGTAGCTTTGTCACAAACTACTTTAAATATTGGTGGGGGTACATTCTCCTTTATGGAACTTGCTAAAACTATATTTAAAGTGGTTTGAAACTCCGACATAACATTCAATAAAAATGTGTTTCCCTACTTTTTATTATTCATACAGTTATCATATTTGCTTTTGTGCATAAGTAATATTGTCTGTTTACAATTTACAAGTTTACAAAGTGTAGTTTATCGTGCCTGAAAAGCTGGCATTGCATTTTATTCAAACTGCTTTTTATTATATATTAACATCGTCTAATGAGCTATTCTGAACTCTGTGTGTGTGTGTGTGTGTGTGTAGCACAGAGAGCTTCACAGAGAGCTCCTTTTCACTTGTTACACTGTGTTTACACACATTGTTACAACATTGAAATGTAAACAAAGATACTGTTATCTCCAGTTTGGATGCAGATTTGAAGCTGCATAGCAGGACAAAGTGTTTTGTTTAACAATTTCAGTGATGTTCTGCTAAAAAAAAATAATAATAATAATAATAATTCTGGGATAGTAGCTTTCAAGCTTGGAGGAATCTTTTAGAGTAAAGTAGAAATGCTGACTTTCAGACCACTTTAAGTTACACACATGAGCATTCTTGATGCTCCAACGCGTGGCTTACTATAGTTATAAATTGAACTTTCTTTCATTTAGTTATACTGACACTTGTTTTTTATATTCCTGTTGTAGCTTATGAGTGCCATTCAAAAAGGTTTCGTATCAAGCAGCCGCCTGGCGATCCTGATGAAAAGTGCAGAGGAAAACATGGATCTGAGAGTGCCCATTCCGGTGGACCGCAGCGGCGGTGGCGTGTGAGTCTCCATAACAGACGCACGTTGCAGCTTCTCTATGTTGGACCGTATTCCCAGGCTTTTTTTTGGCTGTATACGCTGCACGCTGGTGCCCAGCATGAACTTCATGATATTTTTCTAAATGAGCAAGTTTGATCCCTGAAAAAGTTCAGAAGTCAGTAGATTGCTGTACTCTTTGCACTGTGCTGAGTCCTTCTGACTCTCTTCAAATGTAACGCTTCTCGTGTCTTGACCAGGCCACAAGCAAGTCCTTGTGTTTCAATCTGAAAATTCATCTTTGACTTTTATATGCCAATTTTATTTATGTACGTTTATATACATTGTTTTAATTCTTCTCAAAGGGAAACCTTTAGTGACACAAAAATAGAACCGTATTGTGTGCTTTTAAATGATCGGATGTTTGAAAACAAGGCGGTTTTAGCTAGATTCTCACATTCTGTAGAGCCACCAAAAACATGACCAAGATGATCTAATTGGATGCCAGCACCTATACAGTCTAGAGTTCCCTAACCCTGTCCTCAAGGTCCACCAACAGTGCCTGCTTTACAGGAAACCATAAGCATCAACAGGTGAGATAATTAGAGTCTCAGCAGTGCCGATTGTCTAGCTCCGAAGATTTCCACAAAAAATGCAGTCTAGTCTAGGGGAGCCAGTAGGAAACCTCATAAGGAACAGTTCTCCAGTCACAGCCCCCTCTACAGTCCGAAGCATTGTGATTGGCTGAATAGTATGGATTTAGTTTACTACAACCCATCTGAAACCTAGAATTTTGAGAGGGTGCTGACCACCCAATCATGTTAGCGGAATATCCCTAAGAGGTCTCCAGCTGGGTCCCCTAAACTAGACTATCGCCAGCATGCACTATTGGCAGGCTTTAAGGATAGGGTTGGGGAACACTACTTTAGTTTTGATTGTACAGTCTTGATCAATATCACTACAGCTGTATAGTATATGGGCCTACCTATACAGTCATGATGAAAATATACTTGTCGGGTCTTCTACATCGATGTGGTGAGATCAAACAAGATTACTCTGCCAGTTGGGATGAGCCTGCTCAATTTATGAAATTGTCCTCACCAAATTGTCGCAGAAAAACCATATGCTCATGCCTCATTGACTGCAATGCCCAATGGTTGCTTACTCTCTGAGAATGCTATTGAGCATTGTAATAGATGTGCATTGGAGGGGAAAGAAAACTATGAACCAATGTCTGGTGTCCCAAGTAGGAGTCATGTTAATCGCACTCCAAATCCTGGACCCCTACAGCTGCCTCAATTGCAGACCTGCTACCTAAATACCGTATCTGTCACCTAGTGCTGGTTCACGCCAAGAGCATTTGTAAGCGTTTTAAAAAAGCACTTAGCTAATGTCTTTCTATGGGCAAGTTTACACCAGAATTATGTGAATAGAAAATCACTAGGCACATGCCCAGAATCGCTTCAAAAATCGCTAAGGGTTTGCGATTACACCTAGTGATTTTTTTATTTTATTTTTTTTACTGTGAACTAGCCTTTACACATATTGTGTTAGAATTGCTTCCAACACATATAACAGGTATTGGGGACATTAGATCCACAACATGGATAGCAGGTATGCAAATGAGGTTCTACCATGGCCCCTTCCAGTGTGCTCCTGGAGCCAAACCCAACATATGCCTTGATTCTCTGACTTCAGCATCCAGCCTTCCTCTTCCTGATGTCCACACACCAGTGCAGATTGTGCTGCTCTTGTTGGTTTAGAGTTCACAGGAAGGGGTAAGACCCCCCCCCCCCCATCTTACCCCTTCCTGTGAACTCTAAACCAACAAGAGCAGCACAATCTGCACTGGTGTGTGGACATGAGGAAGGTTGGATGGTGAAGTCAAAGAATTTAAGCTAGAGAAGTCAGAACCTCTGAATATTAGTACAACACTGCAGGGCTGCCTGGGCACACAGGAAATTATTTGGAATATAGAACTTGCAGGCAAAGCAGGTTGTCATGGTGCTCAGTGCTGAGCGATAAAGCTAGGCGCCACCGTAGCAGTAATGTTATACTGTACGGAGCAGGAAAGGGTAATTCAGGATTCCAGATATCGCTGGACCCCAAATTACATCTCGAAATGAGTTGTGATGACTCAGATAGGGAATAGTATTTTACACCGCTGGGAATTTGAGCAGCAGCAGGGTGAGCCATCATTCGGCCCACCCTGCACCCAGCTCACCAGCGGCGTAAATATACGTACTTGTCGCAACTGCATACCCAAGTCAGCTGACACACTGCATGCACTGACCAATTTATGGAGCATGAGTGTTTCATTTTTAACATTTCAAAGTGCAAAAGAATAGTGTCGATGTTTTAATTCGGGTTATTGAAATTCAGTAACCTGAATTTGGCTATTGCCACACTTCAGCACCCAGACACGTGACCAGGGTCAGGAGGAGTTCACTTATTTGCACTTTACATTAGTCACGTGAAGCGTAAATAAGTGAACTCTCCCACCTCTGTCCGCTTGTATGGGTGGTGAAGTGTGGCGACGGACAAATTCAGGTTTCTACATTTCAATAACCTGAATTCAAACGCCAACACTACAAAAGAATGAAGAAAGATGTGCCACTGTGGATATTATCATAGGAAGTAACTGAGGATGAAATTCACTTAAAGGGTGGTGTCAGTGCGAATACACTTTATGTGAGCCCACATTATGGCCTTTGTCACCCATCCCATTGAAAGATCCACTTCCTTAAATTAAAATTACAAAAATGAAAGTTTAGTACAAAAAAAAAAAAATCGATATGGCTGCCGCAGGCTGGAGCTAACCAATTACCAATTGGTTAACACTGCTGAGGTTAAATGGATCAGCTGCTAGAAGCTTTGCTTTGCCAATTCCTGCCTTCTGGGTAGGCCAATAGGCTTTTTTTTTTTACCCATTAGAATTTTTTGCTCATCACTATAAACGGATTTCACTTTCATTTTATTTGAAAACTGCCCTGAAGTTTCTCCCATCAAAGCACAACATGGTGAGCTACATACACAAAGGGGAGAAACATCTGAAAAAATCTTTTGTGATTGTTTTAGTGATATTTTATCAGAAACCACTGTACCGATCAGCTGTTCATACTGTTCTGTTTCATGAACAGGTGGGGGGGGGGGGGGGGAGGAGAGGACAAGCGAGAGATGTACTGCTGTATATGGCAACAAAAATTTAGTGTGTGTTTATTGCCAAAGGTTTATTCCCACTACTCCAAAAGGGGCATTATTGCATTCTCATCCCTATAGATAATATTCATTGGCACTAAGCAGGAATTTGTGAAAAAACTTTTTAAAGGGAACCAGAGACGCCAGCGTTGAAAAAAGAAATAAGATTTCATACATACCTGGGGCTTCTTGCAGCCCCATAAGCCTGCATCGTTCCCACGCCGCCATCCTCCGCTTCCTGGATCCGCCGGTACCGGGTCCCGTCACTTCCGGCGGACGCGGACAATTATCCGCATGCACAGGGGCTCCCTCCATACCCGTACACTTGCGGCTGCGCACTATGCAGCCGCACGCGTAAGGGTATGCCGGGAGCCCCTGTGATGTGGAAGATTGGCCGCGTGCTGCCGCCGACTGGCCGAAACTACGGGACCCGGTACCGCCGGATACAGGAAGCGGAGGACGGCGGCGGTGTGGGAGCGATCCGTGCGTATGGGGCTGGAGGAAGCCCCAGGTATGTATAAATTCTTTTTTCTGGGGCCTCTGGTTCCCTTTAAGTATTTGCTATCCACAAGGAGATGGCCCTAATCTCCACATGTACTCCTAGATGCTGCCTCTCATTTTCAGGGTGGCTTTACATATTAGTAAGTCTTTAAGTTTAGTTCAAGCTTCTCTCCGCACTCTTGTGCTCTTCATAATCCTATTTTTTTTGTATGCATGTGTCTTTTTAACTCTATATTTAAGAACCTTTTTCTATTCTTAATATATCTTAATATTTAATTCAGATATTTTGTTAGTTTATAATTGACATATAGTGATCATTAGAAGTCCAGATCCACCCAAAGCTGATAGATTGGAAGTATTTTGGGGTAGAATCGCATGATAAGATGGCCAGGAAAGTTAGAACTGATTAATGAGACTCTAATAATTCCAAGCTAAATACAGTTTACTAAAAATTTGCGTGCAAGTCAGAATTATTAGAATCTCATTGGCCAACTGTAATAAGTAGTATGTTATGCTTGATGACTGGACAATATTGGCTGGTTCAGCTGAACATTGTCTGCACCTGACTCTAGATGTCAGCTGAAAATCCGTTCCTATGGATCGAATTTTTGGCTTTCCTTTGGGTTGCTATCAATAGCATACACTGCTAAATGAACTTAATTGATGCTTCTAGGATTACATCTGTTCAATGGTGGTTCAGCCGAAGGAGCAGCTATGCTGCTATTGGAAGATAAAGTAATTACATCTATAGCCACCTTTAGCTTCTTCCATCTCTTAAAGATTCCTTTGCTGGAATTTAGTCTATGCCACGGTCAGCCTCAAGGCCCAGCTGGAATCCCCATATATTACACTATAGTGCAAGCATGTCAAACTCCAGTCCTCATGGGCCAAGGTCCTCACATCTTTTTGGCACAGCTCAAATTAATTGATGGGACTAAATTCGGAAAGGTGTGGGTCATGAAGTAGAACACATCTCCATGTCTTAAATCCATCATAAACACTGGCATAAATATGGCCCTCAAGGACCTTGCTGTAAAGAGTTCTTCAGGGACAAGGAAACTACTTTTGGTGTTGCAGAGAACATGGCACACAGTTCAACTTTTTAAACAATTTTTGAAGATGGAACTTTCAGCTTTGGGTGGACTTGGCTTGATTAGATACGCACAAGCAATTCTAATGCTGTATATGCACAATCCTTAACTTTTTATGCGTGGTCTTGTAAAATGTCACCAGTGACTAGGTGCCTTCCCTGTGCCTCCCAGCTCTGGTCTAGTCGAAGAGCTCTGGGGTGCCTGATAACTACCCTTACCCGCTAGAAATACACAATTGAGGGAGGGGTTAAAAAGTCACTTTATATAAAACTGTTTCAGTTTTGCAAGGATGACAGCATGTTGATAACCAATTGCTGATAAAAACTCTTTACATATTTTTTAAAAAACAAAACTACAGTTTCAGTTAGTGCCCCATCAAAAAGTTTTAGATTGCTTAGAAAAACGGTGTCCTTGCGGTACACAGTTAGGATATAGAAATGTCAGTGCATGTTCCTGAACAATTTTTAAAAATTAAATTTAATAGCTTAAAAAAAATATAAGCAATAATAACTGCATAACTACACACTCAGTGTAGGGCTAGTTTCAGACGGAGCATTGCATCACATTGTTATACAATTTGCACATAATGCAGCCAAAAACAGCATTTGTGGGGGCATTCAATGTAATGCAGGCAAAGAAGCAACTGACGAACATGCAACTTTATTGGCTAACATTGTGTACACCAATTGCTGTTATGCATTTTAATAATTTAATCGGTTGCATCGCAGTGCAATTGAGGTGTAATTACAGTGCGCAAAACTGTGTCAGTTGCAATGCAACATGTAGTCAGTACTCTTCTATAATCCAGTCTCCTTCTACAAAAAAAAAGAGTCTATAAAGCCCACAATGTGCATATTCCGGTTCTCCGGTGTCATAGATGCACACAACAAGCAGCGTTGTTATTGAAATCTTACAAGGAGCATTTACTATTAAGAGATCTTACTACAAAAGATTTCTATGGATTGTTAAGGCTCAGTGGACTTCTAGATAATAAGATGCTCTAAAATTCCCTCCCATTTTCCACGTGTCACTTTTACTGAGTGTAGATGATCATTTTCAATTACGGATAATGCTACTCTCCTAAATGCCCTCCCCAATATTGCCGAAAGTAGCTTAAAATAAGTGCTCTGCCTTTGACATAGGAGACCAGGGTTCAAATCTTGGCTAGGGTCAGTACCTATTCAGTAAGAGGTCATTGGGCAAGACTTCCTAACACTGCAGGGTGGTCCCTTGAGTGCGCTCTTAGTAGCTGAAGCTCTTGAGCACTTTGAGTCCAAGGGTGGAAAACGCTATACAAATATTCGGATTATTATGAAGTAGCCATAGTGGACTCCTAGTTTTACACCAGTAAAGTTGCAGTACTTTCATCTCGGTAAGAATGGAATTCCATCTGAAGTCCATTCTATTTTTCAGTTAGTGAGTGGATGTGCTTAGAGTGGAGTTTTTCTATCAACCAGTTATAGAATGTATACGTATCTTGGACATGACAGTCCTGCTGTGATAGTCCACGTTACCTATCCATCCCGTACTTTATTCTAAAGGCTGAGAATTTAATCACGTACCCCGTGTCCAAATTAGCGGAATCTCCTTGTTTATCATGCATGCTGCCATGCTACTTTGGTTACTCTAGACCAGGCATGGGCAAACTTGGCCCTCCAGCTGTTAAGGAACTACAAGTCCCACCATGCATTTGCCTTTATGAGTCATGACTGTGGCTGTAAGACTCCTGCAATGCATTGTGGGACTTGTAGTTCCTTAACAGCTGGAGGGCCAAGTTTGCCCATGCCTGCTCTAGATAGAAGTTGGCAATAACGGCCCTATTTGTAAAAGGTGATAATGTGAAAGCTTTAGCTTCTTGGCCATGACAAGGGATGGTCATTGTGCAAATTTTCTTTGAAGATGTCTGCAGCTTGAAACTCGACCAATCGAATAAAGACAAGTTGACATTCTATTGGCCTAATTAACAAGTTGTATAAACTTACATACACAATTTGCATAATCCTGCATCAACTTGGAGTCATAAACATCTCCCTGACCATCCCTAGTCACAACTAGAGGCAAAAATTAATTGCAGGGGCCCAAGACAGCAGAGAGCACCATCTAGCTGTGCAATGCTGCTTAGTGGTCTGTACAGAATTGAAGAAAAAGCTGTGTAAAAAATTCTCCATTGAAGTCAACGGTGCTTTTAAAGTGGAGAACAGTTGTTGGTGGGTTGAACAGTGAAAGTTACCATTTTAAAAATGGCATTACTACTACAGCAACATTACTAGGCAAAACAGGGCATTATTAATATGTCAGTACTATCAGGCAGTTTTAGATTCATGTCAATCCATTGTGACTGTGAATCACTTTAGCCGATCGACGCGTTTGGAAATATGGAGAACAAAAAATGTGAATAAGTTCTCTCGATATAATTCTCTTTTCCTGGCGATACATCTTTTTAAATAGGCTTGTGTGATCACATTTGACTCTGTAGAAAGGAAGGAAGATTGTCAAAATTCAATAAAGTCGCACTGAGCATTTTGACCACATTGCCAGATGTAGCCTTTGGGCAGGCATTTGGGAGGATCTCATTATCCAAAGTCTAAAATTACTTAAAGTATTAGGAGGATCTCATTACATTTCTAATTATAGAAGTGTTACAAATGCATCTTGAATTGCTTTTTCAGAAATACTTTAAAAGGAACCAGTACTGTATTTCTTACTGCTCATAGCCAGTTGAGTGAGGTCCGGTGTTAGTCATGGAAGGAATCCGAAAAACATAACACATTATGGTTAGGTGATACCTTTAATGATTGACTGTACAAGAGTTCTTTGCAAGCTTTCAAAACTTGAGGCACGATACAAAACTACGGTAGATGAAAACCGTACAGTTGTAATCCAGAACCCTTAAGTGAGCTGGTGCAAAAGAAAAAAGCCCTGTACATTCATACTGTAAGACGTAATTTACTAACAGTGTTTTAGAGCCGTTTTCTTCAGATACTGAAGAAAAATCAGCATCCTATAAACTCATCATGAAGTGCGCCCTAAATTACGCCACAAACTTTTACTAATAAGTATTAATGTAAAAAGCCAATATACTATAGGGTAAAATAAACCACCACGACATGTAATTTTTGTTCTGTTAAATAGAACCTGAAGCGAAAAATAGCACGATGGCAGCCAAACGAGTGGATGGCAGGGAGCAGTTATAGTTACTTCTTCTGGACAGCTTCTTCTCATCCTTCACTGGCGACTCTGAACTTCCAACATGTCTTCTGGGTCCAGATCACCTCTACTTACATGATATGACGTGATCAGGATTCAGGAGACCATGTTGGCATTACATCCCCACCCAGTAGTGGAAAAGACTCTTCCACCACTGTGTGGCACTGTCACGGTCTCCTGGATCCTGATTACATGTCCTATCGTGATCGGAACTGAGTAGATATGTCGGGATTACCTCACCGCTGCGGTGGAAGACAGAAGAAGCCAATCCAGCTGTAACTATAGAAGCTCCTTTCTGCCAGGCTGCAGCAGCAGGAAAAATTAAGCCCTGCAGCTACGGAAAGTTTTACATTATTTGGCTGCTAAAGGGTTGTGTTTATATTTCTAATCCCAATGAGGACTTTCCTGGTATCCCATATTCTTCTTTGTTTTAAGGGTTTAACAGTTTCTGACTGATGAAAGTCCCATGAAGATCAAAATTCAGTTTCCTACGGAGTTTGTTATGCCATCTTCACCAAACTGCTAAATATTCAGCTAAGATATACTGTATTTACTGTATGTATGTCCTGGTATAATTTGCCAAAAAATGATTGTGCTCATCCAGTCTGGTGATTCAAGCACCTGCACTGCACGGCAAGTGACACAGTTATTTTCCTCATCTTTATCATCTCTCTGGGGTCACTTTCTTCCTGCTTGGACAATATTGGAAATCTGTAATTTGATGATGCTTGTCTGTTGTTCAATGAGCAGGCAGGTAACAGTAATTGCGGATGTGCTTTATGTAAGAGTTACAGACTATGCCAAATTTCAAAACGCGTAGACCTCCCTGATAACTACTGAGGTACCCATCAAGCCCTCTGTTGCACGAAGAGGGGCAGCATAAGTATTAAACCCATCCAAATGTTGAGAGACAGAACCACACTTGTGTACAGTCAGATCTCCCCGAGCCTAGAAACCAAAAATAGATGCACAGTTATTTTTAGACTTTTAATAGGTCCTTCACTGCAGTTTGCATGCAGATTATCCTTTTAGTTTCATATTCTTTAAATGCCAGCTGCTGATTTTAACAGAGCAAGATGAAGACTTGTATTTTATTAATGTTTCATTTTTTTGCTTTGCTCAAGTCCTTGAGCTTCAAAACGCCAAATGCTTTTTGGTACCCGCGTGCCAAATGACGAGTGTGATTGTGAGAAATTGTGCAAGCTTTGCTGCTATAATGCATGTTTGCTGGTTGCCGCCATTTGTGCTGTGCTCTGAACAACAACTACTACTGCTGCGCTTACAATACATAAAACACCAGGAAACAGTGATAATGTCTTATTAGCTACTGAGATGCAATAAAATGAAAACTGGGGAACGATATTTATGCTCATACTGTGAGGATATATGTTGCATCACGGTTTAAAAATCCTTAAACACTCCTTATATTCCAGGATACACTCGAGTGTACATCGTTATGGTATTGTTTTAATCGAATTTGCAGGATTATTATTTTGGTTCATATGTTAATAATGCACTGATTTGTACCAGATGGCAACTTTTTGAAATTATTTTTGAATGTTCTGAAATGAGATGTTGAAGCTATGCATGCTTATACTGTTTGTATTTTATATATATTATCTTTTGTTGTGTTTTGTGCTTTTGTTTTATTTGTGTGGTGGGCATTTATAGCTGCAGTTGTAGAAAACTCCACCCATTTAAAGAGCTCCAGGTGTCTATATACAAGTTTGTAGCTCTGATGCATTTTGTGCAGCAAGTGGCAACCCACATCTTCTCATAGGGCAAGAATGTCCAACTCCAGTCCTCAAGGGCTGAGGTCTTCACGCATTTTTGGCACAGTTCAAACTAATTGATGGGACAGAATCCGGAAAGGTGTGGTTCATTGAGTAGGACACATATCTCCACGTTTCAGTCCATCCTAAGCACTGGCATAGATCTAGACCTCGAGGATTGATTAGAGTTGGACATCCCAAATCTGAAGACCCAACCACAGTGTTGGACATTCAAATATGGGAGCGACAATAAAAACTCAGAATGGCTAGTGTTACTGGTGAGATTAGGAACCTACAACAGCAAAGAGGTAGAACCACTGGGCTGTCAAAGTGAGGCACCTCTCAGATAAAGAAATGGTCAGGGAGCTACTAAAAATTCCAGGCTTACATGCAGCTTGGAAAGTGCCTGATCAGAATTGTCAGGAAGTTAATTTGATTGGCCCAATTTGAAGCTGCATATAAATAATATTACATATGCATGCAAGCCAGAAATATCAACATCTCCTAGACCACTTCTACCCAGAAGCCTCTGACTGAAAGCCCTATATCCAACTTGGCATCTCTAATGAACCTACATGGCTTTCCTACTTCCCAAGTGATGTTAGGACTGCTTGCTTAAGGGACTTCTGCTTCCCCTGTCAGGAATTCCCATTTAGTTGTTCATATTTTGGATAGTCCTCTATTCACAACATGAATGATACATAAGAAACTAGGTCAGACGGTAGGTTGAAGCCCCATAAAGATGGTCAACTTTTGCTGGTCGTAAGAGTAGTTTGTGATAATTTCAGCCAGTGACATACATACTTGCACCAGTCAAGCAACCATGTGTATGCTATGTGCAGACCCCACCCATTCCATCTCAGGACAGCAACCTTGCTGACCACTCCTGCCTCCAAAACTGGTTAGCTGGTGTGTCCCATACATCTATATTCGTCACTAAATCAGACCATTATTGAGGCAGACTGTTAGATGATAATCTAAAACCAAATTCAAATGCTGGAATCTAGTGTATGACAGGAGTCCCTGAAGCCGTCTAAAGATCCACAGCCCTAGTGCTGTCCATCCCACCCCATTGTTTCTTTACTCACCCCCCCCCCTCCCCCGCTAGAAGCTTTTCCGTCATGTACCACATCTCTCCTCACTCCATAGTGAGGCCTCCTTTCCAGTGACGGCTGAGCTGCCCAGCTGCCGACCACACACACCATTCAGCTACTTTTACGTGCAGCAGAATGGAAGCCTTCAGTAACACCACGCTTGACGCACAGCAGTGTTACTCTGCGGCAAAGAACCGCCTCATGTTGCAACTGCCTTGCTCAGATGCAACTACATGGGGAGGGGCTGCCTATCCACCACTGAGCGTTAGCAAGTGCCTGGCACTTTTTCAACTTCCAAATGGACGTTTTAAAAAGTCCTATTTTTGCACTAATTAGTGCAAATAGGGCTATTTATAAGCATCCATTTTGCTGAATTGCACATCTACTTATGTACATACATGCAGCCATTTTAAGTGGTTAACTGTCTTTTTAACATAAAATGCTACAGTCTGTTTGTTTGTTTTTTTCCTGAACAGTACATCTCAGATTAGCTGCCTGTGCTATATTAATATAGACACAAGGTGCTCTTTAAGTTGGCCAGTACACTGGTGATTTGGGTGTAGCAGTTACCATTATGGCTCTAGATACATAGACTTTAATGTATTATTCACTCTAGTCTACAGAATCTAACCCGGGTTTTCGTTCACTATTTGTTGTCGTAATTTATTAAGTATAATATGCAAGGTTAATTGTGCACATTTACATATGTGAGAGAGTGTATTAAATATGCCCTTTTTTTAATAAATTAGCATGAATCAATAAAAAAAAGTTAAAAAAAATAAACAATTTCCTGACGCTTTTAGAAGTAAAATACAGTAAAGATATTTAATGTGATTTATTTTTTTTATGTGATTTTGATACTGTTATATGGGGTTTACACAAATCACAATTTTTTGCTTGTTGTATGGTGGCTGTTAAAGGGACACTATCGATTAAGATGTTTTTTTCAATTTAGATAGGAAATGTTTGGGAAGTGCTGCTAAGTACTGGTGTATACATTTCACTGCTTATCTTTTTGTTTACTGTTATCTAATTCCATTCACTTTTTTCTGATTGCAGTCTGCTGAAATTCTGATGGCAGACTCAGCCATGAGGGGAGGGGGGAAATTCCCTCACAGTCTGTTAACTGTGTCTGCAGAGAGCTCAGTCAGAGACAGGCAGAGCTTTCTCTCACAGATAGCAGAGGAAATGTATCTTATGTGCAACATAAACATTTGTAATGCTGTTGTGTGTGAAACTTGATACCTGTTTTCATATAATCTGCTTCAATGTTACACTGTTCTTAGCATGTCAGATTGATAGAGAGAGATTCATACAGATTCATCTGCAAATGAGACATTCCAAACGTAGCTAAAATCTATACACAATGAATTAAAGCTTTTGCCTCTGATATTTAACATGAATAGTAGGAAAATGTTTACACAGCTACTTAGACATTATTTGTACATTGTCATTTTAGAACACTTGGGTATTGATAGTGTTCCTTTAATGTACTTGATGCCATAGTCTGTAAGTTATACGAAAATTGGTTTAACCTTTGTATACTATTTAACGCTTCCCCCTTCGGTTCTTTTCTAATAAAAGTAGCATTTTGCAGTATTCTGTAAGGCCTAGTGCACACCAAAAACCGCTAGCAGATCCGCAAAATGCTAGCAGATTTTGAAACGCTTTTTCTTATTTTTCTGCAGCATTTCAGCTAGCGTTTTGCGGTTTTGTGTAGTGGTTTTGGTGTAGTAGATTTAATGTATTGTTACAGTAAAGCTGTTACTGAACAGCTACTGTAACAAAAAACGCCGGCAAACCGCTCTGAAGTGCCGTTTTTCAGAGCGGTTTGCGGTTTTCCTATACTTAACATTGAGGCAGAAACGCATCCACAATCCAAAATCTGCAGCAGCCCGAGAGTATGCGTTTCTGCAAAACGCCTCCCGCTCTGGTGTGCACCAGCCCATTGAAATACATTACCCTAGCAGATCCGCACCCGCAAGCAGATCGCAAACCGCAGCGGAAACGCTCCGGTGTGCACTAGGCCTAAGAGATGAGCTTGAAATTAGATTTAGCATGCAAATTTGCACGGGTTTCAAAAACCACACTAATCAAACCCAGATGCTGATGATCAGGTAGCTGGCATCTGTTTACCTGACCAACAGCCTCTGGGTTTTATTAGTTCAGCTTCAAATCCGTGGAAATTTGCAAGCAGTCAGATTTCAAGATCTGCAGCCGAATTGAATACTAAATAAACTCAAAATGGAACAAGGCAAATTCTAATAGTATTCAGTATGATTAGTAAATATAAACTGTGTATAGAAAAGCTATGGACAGAATAACATTGCTATCATGGGACAAATGTGCTTACCTCTGCAATACAGGTTGGTTAATTTTTACTTCCAATTCAGTTGTTTGGTGGATCAATCGAATTTGACATCCAAAGAAGGCAGAACAATCAGTGTCAGACTACATTATGTAGCTTCCCTGCATTACAGTAGAAGTCAGGTGTCCACATGAGGAGGTGTGACTTTTTCACACGAAAAGGTGGTGCAGGTCCTAAATATGTTAAGTAATACTAATAATGTCAGACAACACTGGGTATGACATGCTCTGAGACTGCCAGGCTATGGTTTGGGGTGCACAAATGTCCTGTGGAAGTGATTGGTGTTTACTATCTCATTGGGGTAAGGGGGTGGAGCTAGCATGCCAGTGGTGTTGGCACACAAAGCCAGAAATGTCCAAGTGTAGGAGACATATTACCTATAAACCTATAGACATTTACCTATAAACATCCTGCTTCCTAGCTAACAAATGCAAGCAGGAGTAGTAAAGGTACATGTTAAAGAGACAATTAGAAATTATGATATAATGAATTGGTTTTGCAGTACAGCTAAGAAATAAAACATTAGGAGCAGAGACATAAGTCTAATATTGTTTCCAGTACAGGAAGAGTTAAGAAACTCCAGTTGTTATCTATGCAAAAGAGCCATTAAGCTCCATGACTTTCAAAGTCGCAGTCTTCTGAAGGTTATTATCTCAAGTGCCTCTAACTGTATTGTTTTTTTTTTCCTGGAGAGGACAGTTCAAAAGATTACTACCCTGCTCTGTAAAATCATTTAGAATACTGAGTAGTGTGTAAACTGCAAATATTAGAGAATAATGCAATGTTATAATAAAAACGATATAACTGAAAATAAAAATGAGAATATTTTCTTTGCTATTAATCTTCTAGTAATTATCCGTACTGCACAACCAATTCATTATATCATAATTTTTTTTTTCCGCTTTAGTGTCTCTTTAAGCCTATATTGATAGAAGAACCGCTACAGAACTGTCTTTTCAATTAAAAAATTCAGTTCCATACTGAACTTTCGATACCGGTCACTGCATACTGAGTACTGTAGTCCCCTACTGTTCCTCCCTTGTAACCTACCCACAAATTGGATTCACAGAAACCTTTAGTAAATGCCATTTTAAAGGACTTCTGATGCGAAAATTAAAAACTACTTTTTACTTACCTGGGGCTTCTTACAGTTTTGAGCAGCAGTCTCAGTCCCTTGCCGCAGCCCCGGTCCTCTTTGGTGTCCCCACTGGCCACCCGCAATGATGGCGTCCCACCAGCGGGGCTGGCTCTTCTGCGCCTGCGATATGCGCTAGATCAGTGTTTCTCAACATTTTATAAGTGTGTACTCCTTTTAAAACCCTGTACTCATCGAGTACCCCCTAGCATAGTAAACATGATCGCAAGTACCCCTTGACACATATATATTTAATCGTAGTACATGATAATTGGTTCTAAACAATGTGCAAGCATGTATTATTGCTTTTAATTAGCTAAAATACTAATTTGATGTTGTTTAAATAAGAATTATAATTTTCTAAATCTCTAAATTTGTTATTCTTGGTTAAGTATATCAAGCCCGAGTACCCCCTGGACCCATCAGAAGTATCCCCTGGGGTACGCGTACCGCATGTTGAGAACCTAGGCGCTAGATGACATGCGCGGGCACTGGTGCCCATGCAGGTGCAGAAGAGATGACCCCATTATTGTGAGCGGCCAGCGGGGACACCCAAGAGGATCCGGCCTGCATCAAGGGGCTGAAACTGCTGCTCAGGCCTGGAAGAAGATCCAGGTGGATAACAAATAGTTTTTAATTTTCGCATCGGAAGTCCTTTAAGCAGCTGGAAAAAACATAGGAGGCTTAAGGGTGGTCTAGGTGTGTATTTTACTTGCTTTCAAGAAGTCTTTCCAACAATTTGATGTGCGCTTAAAAAATTCCTCAAATTTATTGTGCACATAGGACACCACGTTTCCCAGTGAAAACCGCTTCATCAGGTCAAGAAAAAAAATGCCTTGAGGGCTGGTTTATACTACAAGAGCTTTTTCTAAGTGCTTGTGATTTTAAAAGCTCTTTCTAATGTTATGCTATGTGAGTGTTCTCACTTGAGCGATGTGATCTTATAAAAATCACCCATAGCATTGCATTAGCAAGAACTTTCCAAATCACTAGCACTTAAAAAGCTCTTGCAGTGTGTACCAGCCCTAAAAGAAATTCAAACAGAAATGCTCAGACCAGTTACATAAAACAAACAAGTAGTAAATACAACCAGGTAAGAAATACAAAATAAATAATACATAGATAGAGAATAATAAAAAATACTGGACGGGATATAAATAGCTCGCTACTGGGGTAGGTTCCTGCATATAAGCAGCTACTGGGCTTGATTCACTAAAGAGTGCTAACACAGCACACCTAAAAGCTTTGCACGTGCAAACTAGGGTGCTAAGTAGTTTGCACGGCAAAGCTGTTACTGTTCGCTAGAGTTGGGCCGAACCTCCGATTTTAGGTTCGCGAACCGGGTTCGCGAACTTCCGCGGAAGGTTCGGTTCGCGGTAAAGTTCGCGAACCGCAATAGACTTCAATGGGGATGCGAACTTTGAAAAAAAAAATAATTATGCTGGCCACAAAAGTGATGGAAAAGATGTTTCAAGGGGTCTAACACCTGGAGGGGGGCATGGCGGAGTGGGATACACGCCAAAAGTCCCCAGGAAAAATCTGGATTTGACGCAAAGCAGCGGTTTAAGGGCAGAAATCACATTGAATGCTAAATGACAGGCCTAAAGTGCTTTAAAACATCTTGCATGTGTATACATCAATGAGGTAGTGTAATTAAGGTACTGCTTCACACTGACACACCAAACTGTTCACTGAACAGAACAGGTATGCAGTGGCGGGTTCACTGAACAGAACAGGTATACAGTGGCGGGTTCACTGAACAGAACAGGTATACAGTGGCGGGTTCACTGAACAGAACAGGTATGCAGTGGCGGGTTCACTGAACAGGTATACAGTGGCGGGTTCACTGAACAAAACAGGTATACAGTGGCGGGTTCACAGAACAGGTATGCAGTGGCAGGTTCACTGAACACAACAGGTATGCAGTGGCGGGTTCACTAAACAGGTATGCAGTGGCGGGTCCACTGAACAGAACAGGTATGCAGTGGTGGGTTCACAGAACAGGTATGCAGTGGTGGGTTCACAGAACAGGTATGCAGTGGCAGGGTCACTGAACAGGTATGCAGTGGTGGGTGGGTTCACAGAACAGGTATGCAGTGGCAGGATCACTGAACAGGTATGCAGTGGTGGGTGGGTTCACAGAACAGGTATGCAGTGGTGGGTGGGTTCACAGAACAGGTATGCAGTGGTGGGTGGGTTCACAGAACAGGTATGCAGTGGCAGGATCACTGAACAGGTATGCAGTGGTGGGTGGGTTCACAGAACAGGTATGCAGTGGTGGGTGGGTTCACAGAACAGGTATGCAGTGGTGGGTGGGTTCACAGAACAGGTATGCAGTGGCAGGATCACTGAACAGGTATGCAGTGGGCTCACTGAACAGAACAGGTATGCAGCCAGCAAAAAAGCTAAGCCTAACTAATCTTTCCCTATGAGAGACAGACAGCAGCTCGCCCTACTCTCTCTAATGCAGGCACACGAGTGGCCATAATGGCCGCCGCTGCCTGCCTTATGTAAGGGGGGTGGGGCTCCAGGGGCTAGTGTAGCCTAATTGGCTACACTGGGCCTGCTGACTGTGATGTAGAGGGTCAAAGTTGACCCTCATAGTGCATTGTGGGGCGAACCGAACTTCCGGAAACGTTCGCCTGCGGGAGGCGAACGCGAACCACTGAAGTTCGCCGGGAACCGTTCGCCGGGGAACCGTTCGGCCCATCTCTACTGTTTGCGTGTTATTTTATCGCGTGTAAAAGTTTGCGCGTGCAAAACCAGCTGCTTCACGTGCAAAGTATGCTTAGCACACTACTTAGCACGCGAAGCTGCTGATTTTGCACGTAAAGTAGTGCGCATAAAACTTTACACGCGCAAAACATTATGCGCACTAAACTTTACGTGCGCAAACTCGCGATTGTGGCAATTTTACTACAATTTTAATGCAAGTCATTGGAAGCTTTTTATTTTTTTAAGAAAACCTGTAAAACACTCTTCGGTGTGACAGGGCCCTTAAACAATGCACATTGCGTGGCAGTCCCGCTGGTCCTCTGCCTCTAAATACTTTTAGCCATGGGCCCTGAACAAGCGTGATTTAGGCACTACTGGCCAGAAAGATCAGCAGGACTGCCAGGAAACTGGTATTGTTTAAAAGGAAGTAAACATGGCAGCCTCCTGCTACGTTGTAGTTGAAAACTTGTTTGTTTTTTCTTTATTTGATTGTTAACTGCGTTGCAGAGTTCAGCTCAGCTGACACTGAAGCAAAAAAATAAATAAAAAATTATGGTATAATGAATTGCATGTGCAGTATTTTTTTTTTTTTTTTTTATAACCGCATCATTCTGTCGTATTTGCAGTTTACAAACCACACTGTATTTTAAACTATGAAACAGAGCAGAGGTAATGACCCTTTAAACTCCCTGTAGTAAAACAATCTGAAGCGGCTTACTATTTCTTTGATGTATAGGAGCTTCAGGAAATAGGAGTTGGATCAGAGAGCTCAGAGAAGCTCTTTTGCATAGATAACAACTGATGTTTCTTAACTTTTCCTGTACTGGAATAAATATGAGACTTTTCTTTGCTACTAATGTTAAATTTCTTAGCTTTACTACACATACAATTAATTATATCATACGTTTATTTTTACTTCAGTTTCCCTTTAAGAGTTGCTTCAGGTTGTCCAGAAAAATACAGCAATACATTCCTGAAACAGAAGGCTGCTCTGTCAGTGTTTCATCGCAAATTATAAAAAAAACGTAAAAGTCTAATTTACAGATGGTAGGTGGAGCCATGCAAATCATCATTTTTAAACCTGCGCCAAAATAAAGATGTATATCTATTTAGTAGTCTAAAGCACAGCAGTGCCCCCAGAGGACAGAAATCACAATGCATGGGGCTGGATTGCTGTTCATACAGAAATAAACCGATCGATCATTAAAAGATAAAGTGCTTTTTTATTAAACTAACTTTTTCTTTTTTTTTCTCCTTTAATTTAGCTTTAAGATTTTTTTTTTTACTTGTATGAGAAAAATATAAAATGCAGAAAAGTTACTTATATGCAGAAGCCCATCTCATATTCCGGTTTACAAATGTACTTTAA